>NW_024885157.1:0-59032 GCF_019232065.1 Centrocercus urophasianus | reverse complement strand
CTAACCATTCCAATCCCTCCCTCTCACACTTTTGTGAGGTATTTCTTTGGCTTACACCAAAACTCTGGGTTGTTTTTTTTTCTTGTGTGTGCGTGTGTGGTTTTTGGTTGTTTCTTTTTTCTTTCTCCAATTTCCAGTGCACACACAAATCTCCAAATTCATTGTGTTTAACCAGAACAGTGATAAACTGATCACTAGCACAATTACAGGCAGAAACCCAACCCAAAATCCGTATTCTCCTTTATTTTTTCCTCCTGTTTTTGGTTTCACCCAACTCCCCAGCTGTCTTCCCTTTGTAACTCACACTTAACGAGTTCTGTTCTTTCAAAACTTTATATTATAAAAAAAAAAAAAAAAGGTGTTATATGACATGAAAGTCATTCTTTAACAACTACTCCTCCTGAGTTTGAGGAAAAGTTCTATAGAAACTCAGAGAAACAAACAAAAAAAGCTTTCTGTGTAGGCAGATGAGGTGAGCCAAAGGTAACAAAGTCAAAACAGAGATGTGAAGAAGTAGAGAGGAAAAGCAAAGAGAAGCCTGCCTTTTTATTTTTAAACACTCCATATTGAAATAGAACAACGGAGTGGGAGAAGGTATTAACCCAGAAAAGAGAACAGATTGGGAGGAAACCAGGCAAGGGTAAATGCCATCTGTATTTGCAGTATTACATGCCTAAATAACAAAACTGGAGAGAAGTTTTCAAAAGGAAAATAATACATAGTGGAACCATTCAGATAATTTCTAGGACAAGTGCAAGTTGTGTGAAGAAGTGAAGGGTTGTTGTTAAAAATAGTATTTCTTTAAAAAAAAAAAAAAATCATAGAATCACCAAGGTTGGAAAAGACCTCTAATATAATCCAGTCCAACCACCCACATATCATCAGTATTTCCCACTAAGCCATGCCCCTCAGTACAACATCTCTACGCTTCTTGAACGCTTCCAACAACAGTGCCTCCACCATCTCCTGTTCCAACACCTGAGCACACCCTCAGAAAGAAGTATTTCCTAATGTCCAACCTGAACCTCCCTCAACACAGCTTGAGTCCATTCCCTCTAGTAACTATTGCTAGTTACATGGGAGAAGAGGCCTAATCCCACCTCCCCACAATTCAGGTTCATTCAGTTGTATTAATAAGGTCACCTCTGAAACTCCTCTTCTCCAGACTAAACAATCAATCAGGTGATGCTACCCCAGTTTATGGGCTGTTTTTTTCTCATCTCTGTCATTAATAAGAGAGGATTTGCTACTTTTATAGTTACAATTTAAAAAAAAAAAAAAGCACACTAATCAGGATTCAGGTGGGAACCTGCAACAAACAAAATGGAAAGGAAAAGGTTTTTACTCCTTTTACACCTGGAGTAGGAGCTTACAGGTGGGGGAGATCAGATGAAAAATACCATTCTTCGTCCTTGTCATATTCAAATACACCCATCCACCTCGTACATCTCACTAGTTATCAGAGTTTAACCACCACTCCCAACGATCAACTCAGAAAAGATTCTAGTCTTCATAAACTTCGTACTTTTCTCCTGATCCCCTTGAAGGATTATTTGATGTTAGATTATTTTTATAGCACATCCTCAGTGGTAAGCACACTGGAGCGCCCACTGTGCTCTAAGAAACATTTGAGAAGCCAACGTGCTCCCAGTTTATGTAGATGTTTTCAGTAGCCTGAAACCACAACGCAAAAGAGTAGGCAGTGAGCTGGTATTCGCTCTTGAAGGGCTCTGAGGGTCGCTGTAGGAAGACGGGTTTGGAAGCAGATGCCTTATTTTTAGGTTTGGCTTTGAGTGAGAAGATCAAAGAGAAACGGTTGCAAAGAAAAAAAAATAGCTGGATGTGGAATTTGCAGAACATGAGAAATCCACTGTCAGTACCCGTGTGCTGGTCTCTGATGTCCTCTAAACACAAGACAGCAGGTTAATGGCCATGAACTCAGTAGTTCCAGAAAATGAGAGCACAGCCTCTAGAAACCAGGTTTAAAACACACTTAGAAACTCTGGGAGATATTTACACACCAACAGAACACATTCTTCCATGCTTTTTTAAGTTCTGGAAATATTAGTTTGGATGTGCAAAGCTAATCTGCTTGCACCTTCTAGGCTGCAGCTGGAGATGGCATTTTCAGAGAAGGTTAGTGTGAATGCTAATGCTCCATGTACATAGCAAGCACAGCACATCATATGCTCTGCAGTTAATGGCTTTGGTAGCACAGTTTCATTTTGGTTATGTGCGTTTGAGGGACTGTTGCCCTCCCCTGTGCCCAGTGACCTGACTGGGTTTCATTCTCACCTCATTACTTGGTACTTTTCTCCCCACCTCCTACCACTGTAATCCCTGTATCTCAAGTGCACTTATAGAGAAAACACAGAGTTACTTGGGAAAAATAAGATCTTAGAACAAGATTCAACAAACAGCAGTCAAAACATACACAATCTGCAGCCTCCATTGAATTATTATAGTTTTGTTTAAGTATAGAGATAAGAATACAAATACATTAAAAAAAAAAATCGAGATTTGAATAAAATACACCAAATTTATGCTCCTCACCTCCAGCAAAACCTACATTTTCATGGGAGCAGCAGTGCAGCCTAAGCAATATCCAATAGTTTCAAAACATTTGGAACCTACCCCTCTCTTTTAAGTTCCCCCTGACCTGTGTAAAAAGCTCAGCAACAAACAAGCTGAAACATCCTCTTTTATTACACTAGTGCCATCCCTCTTCATCCCCGTTACAGTTACACTAGCATGAAAATGTAACAAGTCCAGTGCATTGAAGCTGGATATTTTGCTTGTTATATTGCAACAAATCAACAGAAAGCAAAGGCACTAGAAACCAACAGAGCCGTTTACCTTTTATTGTCCAAGCAGCACGTGAAGAAGTTGTAGGAGCCAGTCAGAGATTAAAACATCCAAAAATCAAACAACATTTCAACATCCAAACACTTCCTTATATCAAAATACCAGCTGGCACGATGGTGGGAAACAAGCACCAAATTACATAGCTAGACACAAACAAGCAGCTGGCAAACAGGTGCACCAAAAGTTTCTGCGTACACGAGGTCCGTAGAAGCAGACAGTACCAAAGCAATCACTTGCAACTTGAAGACACAAGACGACAGGCCCTGCACAGCTAACGAGTACCACTGTTCAACAACAAGCAACCACAAGCCTCCCCAAAGCCCAGCCGGTGGCAAAAAAAAAAAGCAAGCACCAACCTCAACAATACAACTGCTTACGAGGCGTTTGTCCCCAGGGCAAAACGTTAAAAAGAAAAAAAAAAAACAAAAAACCACCAATAAGCAAACAACATTCTAACAAGAAGCTGCTGCTCTACAAGATCTGCATTTCATGCCCCCGTAGCAGCCCACTCTACATTTGCCCATTGAAGCTTACCTTAGCAGCCATCAGGCTCCTGCTCCGTACCCAGCAACAAGGTGAGGCTACAGCAGGGAAATCCCCATAGCACAGCTCCCACCTGCTAAATAGAGGGGTTATGAGAATCACCTGTGGGGTATCAGCATTGCCCAAGGAAATCAGGGCTCTGACCAAATGTTATTGTTAACACCTAGCTGAAAATCAGTATGCCTTTGATTGCAAAAGAATGTGTCTTTTTCACCAGACCCTTGCTCTAGATAAGCTCACCTCTGCTTGGTTTCCATGTACTGCTGAGCAACATATAAAAAGAAATTAAATTGCTTCACGTATTTACCTAAGTACATTTGGGAGAGACATTGAGATTTTTTTAGAAGGTTGTCTGATGTGATTCTTGCCAGTGGACTTGGCCTGCTATTTTCAGGGCAGCTTAGTGTCAGATAAAGCACACGGAGAACATATTACTTAAAGCCTGTCAAAGGAACCTAGCTGTGTCTGAAGTAAGAATTTGTCACGCCTCTGAATTCTAAAGTTTGCTTGTGCTTCTTGAAGAGAGCAAAACAGACGGTGCTTCAGTAACACCAGACAATTTCCCTTTCATACGCTGGGATGAACCAGGCAGCTGATTAATAATTAAGCACTGATTAGAAAGTACAACAAGCAGTAAGCAATCAGGTGTAATTATGCAAAATGTACACAGAATGAACGAGATCTGCAGATCTATTGCAGGTAAAACTTCATAACTGTTGTTAAAGGGTCGAGAATAAACTGGAATCCTTTAAAATGTCCCGCTTACACACGTCATGTTTTCCTTCTTTCCTTCTTTCCTTCATTTGTCCGTCTGAAGGATTTTTCACCATACTGCAGGTACATACAGCGTGTTCAGACTCAACCCAGTTTTCTTCTCTTGCATTAAAACCGCGGAGAGAGGCGGGTTGCTCCTCAAGATCCTTCCATCAAATCAGTATACCTCGAGGCGAGTGTATGACCACATAATTGAAGCAGTAAATTGATGACAATTAGCACATTAGCAGTGAATAGCAGCAAGTGATAGTCTTAATTGACAATGCAGCGGTTAGTAATTGATGTTAATGACTGAGAAGAAGAGGAGAATAGTGACTAATAACTGCAATGGTTAGCTGCTCTCTCTGTTCCTAAGCCTGGTGTGATGCTGGGGCAGCTGGGGATGGAGACTGAGGAGAAGCGAATATAACTTTCAAAAGCTTAATGAAATAAATTACAAATCGCTCAGGTGCTCAGCTATTTAAAGGATTCCAGTAGTGCATTCACCACTTCCACAGTTCAAACTTCTTAGGCTTTTTTGGGGGAGAGGTGGGCTGGTTGTGTGAGTGCAGCCCTTGGGCTGGGTGCACAGCAATCAGAGGATGCTTTCTCTTCAAAAAGTGTCAGTGCATGAGGCAAAAACAGGAAGAAAAAAAGGCTATGTTTTCTGGACAAATAGTAGATCTTGAGCAGCTTGCCTCATTTGGGGGCCCTCCTGTCACTAGAGCAATTTAGGGACACTAAGATCTATGTGCCATCTACTGGGCTGATCTGCACCCAGAAAAATGGTGGTTTTAGGGGCTTTCTTTTCCTGCTACACAAGAATTTTTGTGTTCATCAAGGTGTGTTCACTGCATAAAATGCTTATTGTTTTGAAAAAGGGGAGAATCAATTATACTCTACAGTAAAGCATATGGATAACCAGGTGGGTGGCACCAATTATCCAAACATGACAACCCTGAGGGGTTCCTAATTATAGCCTTGGACTTCCCTACAGTAGGTGCTATAAGCCACGTACCTGGGATAATACCTTCCTTAAAGATTGATGTCAAGACCCAGTGCTGTAGATTTTTCCACACGTCTTTTTTACATCAAAGCCAAAAACAGCCTAAGAATGAACTTGCTATGAAGCTTTTCATTTTTAATGTCTTAGCTCATGCACTGTATTTTTAAATCAGCCTAGAGAATGATTAAAAATTAGTCCAGAGCTTTAATAAAGCTGGATGGGAGGTACTGGTGGGAGATGGGTTTTGTTGCATTATGTCTTTGGCACCTTGTTACCATGCAGGCCCATGTAGAGGCATTAATGAATGAAAGCGTTTCATTCTGAAAGGTGAAATGTAAGCTGGTATTTTGGAAAGTGTTTTAACAACTGAAATGTCAAGGACTGTTCACATGCAGTGATTACTTCCTACAATAGAAACATTTTAAATAACATTTTTTAATAAAGTTCTGCTCGTATCTTGCTATGTAGTTTCTTCAACAGTGCCTGAAGATGGTAACTGCATTTGTCATCAGCACGTGCATTCTTTATTTTTTTTTTATTTTGCAGGAACATTAATTCATTAAGCAGTATTCAATCAAACACCAGTGTCTGTGACCTCTGGTTATGCGCATTTCCAAGTGCCGGTACGCTGTTTTCTTAAACCTCCAAAACTGTGAGAGCCACTGCATCCTTCAGAATCACAAATTTGCAGGTGAGGGGGCTGAAGAGACAAGAAGAACCTTGCAGTTGTTTTGGGGAAGTGGAAAGTTCAGCAGGAGGTGCTGGATTCCAGTCTGTTGAAGTGAATTCTGGGGATGCTCAGGCACAGTTTCTCCCATTCAGTCAGTGCTCAGGTGTAGTGAGACTTGCACAGTAGTGTCTTCAACAGAAAGCACAGGGATGGTGTTTCCAAAAAGCCAAATGTGCGTCACGGAGAGGGAAGGGTTTGTGTATCACTCAGCTTTAAAACTCCTGGGAAGGGACCTTTCTTGTCCAGCTATTGCTACCAACACAACGAAGTCATAGGATCATAGAATGCCCTGGGTTTCTCAGGTATACCACTTAATAGGAGTGACTGGAGCATATCAAGTAGATGTCATGTCAGCCCTGAAACAAAATGACCAGGGGAACAAGGAATCGTCTGGTGCTTCTCTGGTTTTGTCCTGAAATCTCACTGTGAGCAGTGGAATACTATTGTGGGCAGGCAGCACGCCTGCTTCCTGCCCGCCACGCAAGCCCCACATGCCATAAAGATGTCAGCCCGCAGGCAGAGATCATCCCTCTGTTTGTTTAACAGCGCTCCCCACGCAGAGCCCAGCACAATGAGTTCCAACTTCTGGGAAAAGCGTTTGCACCAGGCGGTCCATCACCTGCAGATCTGATGCCGAGCACGGCCACGAGGGAAGGCGCTGGGTTTTCACCTGGTGTAATTTACTGCTGGTCTTTTGGCCTCAAAACAGCGAGATGGGTCCGTTTGAATTCCTGTAAATCTGAGGGCTGTGGCAGAACGCTCCACCTGAAGCGATGGGCCCTTCCCGCTGCGATTTGCTGCTATGAATTGCTTTCCTCAGTGCCCGTGACAAATTTTTATTGATGTCAACGTGAGCCAAGGACCTGAAGCAAGATCTGCTTCTGCTACTGATTAAAAGAAAAAGAATGAGGGGAGGAAGGAGAGAGAAAACCAAAGTGTTCCGTAACATATTTAGGTATTAACATTGCCACAGTTTTATCATCTGTATAGTGAAAGTAAACACAAAACGATGGAAATACATCTCAGTGGCATCATGTCCAATTTCTCTCTGCTTGTTGCATTTTCTTGGAAATTACTTGGATTACTCATTTATTTTGATCACAAAAACATTTAAAATAATTTGTCGAGAGTTAAGTAAATACAAGAAATCTGCATTTGCATATTACTTTTATTTATGAGCTGTTATAAGTCTATTTTGTGAAAAACTAATTACGATGATGGGTGAGTGAGAAGCAGCGCTGTACAAGACTTAATTCAGAGTACATTTTCGTTACAAACTCCTGTTTTAATTTTCTAGCTTTGCTGAATAACTACAATTCACAGCTGTAGCAAAGTGCCTCATATATAATGTATAGATCACATCCTCTTGCCATTTTTCACAGGTGCCTGGCTATTATACGGTTCAGAATTCATTCATAGTGCCTATTAGAGGTCTTTATATGTAACCGACTTCCTTTCTTGAATATTTATAGCTTTTATGAGACATTTATGGGCAGACCCAACAAGAGTTTCTAAGGAAATACTGGGAAATAGTTCTGTATAGCATCATTAATATACTGTTCTTTGATGGTAATGGCTACAAATGTCATCTAATTGCTATATTCTTGCTTTGTCTAAGCTTTGTATTGATGGGGAAACTGCCATAGAGAGCTTCTCCATCCTAAAAGTCTTCTGAGAAACAATCTGTCTCCCACAGTAGGAGAAGTAAGACTTTTCAGTCTAGAAATTAACCATTCGAGTCAGGTTATCCATGTCTATGATTACTGCCAGTTCCACCAGGGTCTGCAAATATCTCAATGTACAACAAAACAGATAGTGTGTAAAAATCTTGTAAACCAGATAAGATTAACTCATCTTCTGTTGTGACAAGGATAGTCCTATGAGAACAAACGATATTGCAAAGACTAACGACATCTTGTATGAGGCAGAAACTCTGTTTTTTTCAGAGCAAGATTGAATTATTAGATAATATTTACCAGCAAATTCAGGAAGGCAATCCTCCTTTGTCAGAGGAACCTCAAGGGTTTAAGACAACATCTGCTCCTTCTTATAAAGCTGTATTCATCAGTGATGGTCAACAAGGTTGTAAGAAAATTACTCATTTCCCACTCTACCATCATTATCAACTTGATTGGAATGAAAATATATGTATATATGTGCATGTATATATTTGTAAGTTAGCATTAGCTTTGTTCCTTGTGGATTTATGGACTTGCCTCTGGAGGTGGCTTTGGTTCAGAGGCCATTGCATCAAAGAGAGAAATGTATAGTGCAATTAATATTTCTGTGAGAGAACAAAGTCACATTCTTCCACCTAGAAGCACTGCATTGAGAGCACTTTGTATGGCAGGAGCTCTAGTCAGCATGGTGTAAAGCAGACAGCTACAGCAACCACAATGTTTGAATCCCAGAGTGGGCTAATAACAAATCATAGAATCATAGAATCACCAAGGTTGGAAAAGACCTAAAAGATCACCCAGTCCAACCGTTCACCTATTCCCAATAGCTCCTACTAAACCATGTCCCTCAACACAAAATGTAATATGAGAGAAATCTCTGCCTGTTCTAAAGCTTAAGCAAACTGTGCTTCAAGACTGTCTATGGGTGTAAAGTATGTACATTCTAATGCACGTAAACACACTTCCTTTTGTTCATGTTCACTTTGTCTTAAAAAGACAATATTATTCTGTGCTTTGTAGATGTTGATTAATAAATAAGGTGTGAAATTTCATGTAATGGCTAATGTGGAGGATAAGTATATTTGCTTCTTTTAGACTCATTATGCAGTGTGTAACAAGTGACGAATTCAAAACAGTATTTGCTCTTATTTTTGGAGGCAAATATTAAAGGATTTTTACACACTCTTCTCTTTGTCCCTAAAACTCACTGCACATTTGAAGCACTCACCAGTGCTGGCATGAGACTCCTCTCTGGAGTAGTTCCTGGCATCTGGAACAGCTTTTCCTGCAACTTCCATGCTTCACCAGTTCCATCTATTTTTATATCTCCTCTCTTCTCCCTTGACTATCTCTTTTAATTTCTCTCCATCTGCTTTTTATATTAACTTTATAACTCTATATAACATTTGCAATGCAGTTTGCATGAAAAATACCAGCTATCCAGCAGAAAGTTGAAGCTTGCCATTAACCCCACTGAACAGGTTTGCTCCTGTGGAAGACTTGATTCCTACATCCATGTGCACAGGAAGAGCTCATTGACAGCAGTCAGGAAAGAGACTCTGAGTGTTTCGATATTTTAGCATTAACACTCAAGATGAGTTGATTGCACTAGTTTTTGGGCACATGTATAAAACAAGAAAGTGGAGCTTGCAGCCAAACATGTAAAATATTTATGTGCGCACTGCTGGCAATAGTAAAAGCACAAAGAAAGCTTTTTTTTTTTTTTTAATATATCCAGTAAAGGATTATATCAAAAACGTGGCTAACAACCACACTGGACCTGCTATGTGTTTCCTGCACAGTTAATGGAAACTGCTGAAGTTCAGTACTTCAGTTTTCAGGTTTTTACCTATGCTATTTTGGTTCAGCACATGCTGTAGATTTTAACATTGAACGAGAAAAATCCTCCTTATAGATAAAAAAAATTCCACATCTTTCCTTTTCTTGAAGGATGAACCTGGACAAGGTCTACAATGGGTTCCAGGTAAGTCATTCAACACTTCCAATACTGCATGTGATTTCAGGCCATTAAAATAAGTGAACAAGAGTAGAATCAGATGGCTAATTCTAACTGTCCAGTTAGCTAGAGCAATAACATAATAGGATGTGATATTCACCTAGTCTGCCATAGCCTGATCTGGGAATGTTGTGGAAGTTCTGTAGTCTTTCAGTTAGAGCAAGCTGCACAGGTTCCTAATGATTTTACACTTTCTTCTGGCTAGTCCAGTGACAATTATTTACTAAGCTAACAAATCTCCAAGGCTGTGTAACTTGTGTTTCACCTGCCCTGACGTATCACACAACATATCAAAAGCAGCGTGCAATGCCGTATTTCCTTGTGTACTGAGCAACGCCAGTTTTTCTTTTTGCTGCTGCTGAAGTTCATTTTATCTAGCACCAGTATATTAAAAATCTATTAACGTTTCACACATAAAACAAACACAAATTGAACTAGCGGAAGATTTATACCACCATGCACAAAGACCCCAAAGTAACTCCAGCATTATTACACCCCTTCCCGTGCCAAACACAACTCCTAACACTACTGACAAATGTTCCACCATTCCCATGTGTTTCTTCCTGACTGTTCCTCCAGCTCAGAGCTGTTCTTGCTGCAGATCAACTCAGCTCATGAAAAGGGCTTTCCAGTCTCCCGCTAAGCGATCTCCTCAGACGCCAAAAGAAAACTTGTGATGGAAAACTAGAGGTATTCTGAGTTACTTTCCTAAAATGGATACAAAACACCTCTTGGAAAAAAGAAAAAAAAAAAAAAAAAAAAAAAAGATCAGGCAGCATTAGCTTTCCCATTATCATTCTCTGTCTGCCTTTGAAAATACTTACATGGAGCCTAAGTGCCAGTTCTTTGCTCTGTCAGGTCTCATCCAATGATTTCTTTCTCTATATACTCATGGCTTTAAAACTTATTTATGCCTCTTCTTTTCAAAATACCGTGGATTACAGGTTTTTCTCTCTGCGTTTTCTTTTTCTGGCAGTACCTCATGTCATCCAGCTTAGCCTGTTGACACAGTTTATGAACTCAAGCAAGAGGTACGATCAAACTACTGAAGCTGACATCACTTAAGCTAAAGAATTAAGGAGTTTTCAATGTTTCTGGATTGACAACAGGAGAAAATTGGGTTTAGAGAGATTCAGAGAGGCCATGCAGGCAGTTCATGCTCCCAGGCAGGACAAACTGTCCCCGAATCAGCCTTGACAGGTGCTTCTCCATCACAGGAGCCATGAAGAAGCCAGATAGCCACACCTTCCCTTAGCATTTATTTTTTTTTCCCCCCCAGTGATCACCTTTCCAAATCATTACGAATACTTTTCCCCTAAAACTTTAATATCACTTACTGAAACTTGCATGTGTTAATTCTTTACCCAACTCACAGTAGTCATTGAAAGCAGCCTGATCTCTTCCTGGAAGTGATCTTTTAGATGTTTGAAAGTTGCAAGACCCTTTGGGCTAAGATGACCTAACAGAATAGCATCCATTCCTCCAATTTTTCCCCTCACAGCTCATGTTTTTCATAGGAACTAGTGAAAGAAGGAGTACTGTGCATTGGCTGGAACTTGGGTGTGCTGGCTCAGAAGTTGTGGGCAAAGGCAGTGGCATGTGTTTCGCCACTCCCTGCATGCAGGACAGGACCCACAGCTTCCTTAGCAAGGGCCACGTGCTCTGCCAAGGCTCTTTTCTCTTTAAAGACTACAAATGTTTCCTTTCCCTAATGAGTAGTACAGGTTACTGTTGTATTTTGTAATATTTGAATAGTTGAGAAAATAGAACAAGTTTCCTTTGTAAAGGGAATCTGTTTGTTCTGTGCTCTTGTCCCACCCTTTGTTGCTGTACTTCATATTGAAGAAATCTTCATTGAGCTCCATCTTTTTCATCTCACATGCTTGGTACATCTGGCTTCATAATCTGTTGTCATGGAAATCAGATGTCAAAAACATGGCTTTATCACCTAATTGTGTGATCCACACAAGAAAAAGAATAACGTAGACAACCTGATGAGAAGTTCTGCAGCAGAAAGCAAAACAAGCAGACAACAGTGAAAATAAATAAAAAAAATGAAAAAATAAAAAATAAAAAATAAATTAATTGCTATGGTACTCTCATTATCACCACTAAAAAAAAAAAAAAAAAAAAAAAAAAAATTCACAGTTACTGCTTTCAGTGCTTATTTTTGTATATTATTTTATGCGTTGCAGCTGAAAGGCTCCCACCCTACTTGTGAGGCTTCATCCTCAGTGCAAAACAAGCTGTGATTGTGCAAGATGTTTTGCAAGTGTTCTTTGGGCTCAAACCTGACAAGTAGCACAAGAGGTTTCTTACACCTTATACAGTGAGAGCATCATTTAGCAAAGCAGGAATAAAAGTAAAATGCCATTCCTCAAAGTGTCCAGCAGAGTGGGCAGGGAAGTCTCCTCTCTGAGGGATATGGTGTAAATCCAACCTGAAGGTAAAATGGCACCAAAGAAAGCTGGTGCTAGGGCTGAAAACCAGAGCACCATTAAGACCCCATGCTTCTTGCTCAGGATGCAGCCCTCTTACAACCACTGCACCCACAAAAAGTGCTTTCAGTGGCACTATCTACCCTCTTCTACTGAGAGCATCACCTTCCATGTCTACATTAATACAGCAGTTTTCCAGTTAGCTATTAACATTAATTGCTTATACTTTTTTTTTTTTTTCCTTCTCTGAATCAAGTTGCTACTTAGTACAAAATGAGATTCCTTAATGCTTGCAACAGAAATTGTCTCAATATCAGCCAGCCAAATGAATCTACTTAAAACAACACTGGATCTACAGACATTTCTATCCATAGGAAATGTGTGGTGCTTCTTTGCTATATTGTTTATCAGATAGGATATATATTGTTTGAAGAGAATGGGTGCAACTGAATTCATTGCTAAAGCACATCACTTCTAAAGACTGTAAGTAGGAAAAAAAGAGGTATGGCTTATTGAACATAAAAATTCCACCTGTATCTTTGTTAGCCTAGGAACTAAAAACAGTGAAATTACAGACTGATTCAGGATAGAACAAGGCTGGCAGGAATAAAGAAAGAGGGGAAGGAAGGAAGGAAGGAAAAGAAAAGAAGGAATGAGCCAGCCTGTGAACCCAGCTTGAGCCTCAGACTTGTGGATGAATTTGCTGAGTCTGACTGTTGAGGAAACAACCCTGAATTATAAATTGAACGCATCTATATGGGAAACACTGAGAGACAGCACACATAAAACTCTGCAACCACACTTCCACAGAATCATTATCCAGAGGATAGCAGCAGTTTCCATAGCACAGGATCTGCAAAATAGGCACCAAGACCCCTCCTGTGGGCTATCTGCACTGGAGTGCTGAGACCTGCTTAATGCCAGCAATAGATTGCTTAGCTTCAAACTGCCATAAGCATGATGACAACCATACAGTGCCTACCAGTATTTTAATATTTTATGCAACAGAATGAATTGTAGCTTTTCAGTATTAATTCATATTGCAGCAACAACATTATAGTCAGAGAAGGGTAAAATTAACATGTTATTTATGCTGAAATTACGTTGAGTCACAAACAGTGTTCCTGGAAGGCTGAAAAACTGAATAATTTTGAATAAATTATTGATGATTTTAAAAGCCTCTCTTATTGATTAAAGCTTATACTCTTAGATTAAAAGAGTGCAACTAAGTCCTGTCAAAGTCTTTAAAAGTCAGAGTTCATCAGAGTAAACAAGTGCCACCATGCTGCAGTAATCCAGGTCAGCCAACAGGGAGTGAATGGCACCAGGTGCGTTGCTTTGTGGTGTGAAACTGCTATATTTATTACCTCCTTGTTTTCAAAAATTACTCAGAAATTGTACAGAATAAAATTAGAATCACAGAATCATTCAGGTTGGAAAAGACCTCTAAGATTCTCAAGTTCAATCCCAACCCCCACCACACCCCCTGCCCATCCCTCAGTGCTGTATCTCCATATTCCTGGAACATCTTCAGGGTCAGTGACTCCACCACCCCCTGTGCAGCCCATTCCAGTGCCTGACTTGTCATTCTGAGAAGAAATTTCTCCAGATACCCAACCTCAACCTCCCCTAGCCCAACACAAAGCCATTCCTCTTGGCCTATCACTAAGTTCCTCAGCTATTGTAAGTTACCTTCAGTTCATACTTGCCAAAGTTGAGCATTAGGTGCCAGGGGACACCTAGGCAACAAAGAGCCACCAGGCACACAGCAACACAACCACAGATACTCTCCCCGTGCCCACCTTTTATACTTCCCCCAAGCCCTTGCAGCCTGCTTACCAGCTAGTTTTCTTGTGGTTCTGTGTTAGCTCTGCACTGCTGTAAACATGCTGGCAGGATTACCACAGGCTGTTCCCAATTTACTTCTGGATAATTGCAGTATCCTGTTACTAAGTGCATTTAGTTTCTAGATGTGTTTCCTCACACAGCATGCTGTGGTCATGTGCATTTCACCCTAGAGGTCTTTAGTAAATTCCTGTAATTACTTCTCCACGTCTCTTGTTCATTCATTCCAACTGAAATTATCTCTGAACATTAGTTCCATTTGCTAAATCTGTTCTTGCTTTATTAACTTTAATCAAACTAATATATATTGCTAAATGAAAGGTGGTCTATGATGCCCATACCTGCCTCAGCCCTCTTCCCAGGGGTAAACACTCTCTTGAAACAGTGACACAATTTAATTTTGCAATTATTCGAATATAATTTGGCTGCTGTAATTTCAGTTATTGAATAGTTGCCATTGATGCCATTCAAAAGCTGTGTTGCTTCTGCAAAATAGATCTGAAATGTTCTATGTATGGTCACTTAAATTTCAAAGTAGGTTCACTCCTCAATGGAGATTGCATCTCCATTAATGTTTGCTTTTCATGAAGTTTCAAGTGAAAGAAAATTCAGTTGGGCAAAGTGCACTCCCTCCTCATGGAGAGGTGTGATTAAAGAGAGGAAAGAGAAAGAGGTTGGCTTTCATTCGTATTTATTTTTAGAATTGGTGAGGAGCACAGATCCTATGGTATTGAGGAAACACAAAAGACTGGCTGAACACTTTATACCACACTGCTGTTAAGGAAAAGATTCCTGTAGCAAAAAAAGAAAAAGAAAAAAAAAATTATAAGAAGGTAGCTTAAAAAACCCTCATTAAAATCAACCTAACTAGACCTCTAAAACCATCTTGACTTCAATTAGTCTGCTTCTCTATGTCAAATGCACATTAATGGCCCAGTCCCGTTCCCACGGAAGTCAGTAGGAATACTGGCCCTTGTCTGAATAGGAGAGAACAGGAGGGCAAGAGTCAAGCCAGAGATCTCTGAAGAGCAGATGAAAGCTGAGCCTCGAGCTGAAGTTTTCAGAAAGATGATAATTAGAAAAGTTGTTGTTTTTTTTTTTAATATAAAAATTTACAAAACACACAGATCAGCTACATTCATACATACATGCATACATACATACAGCATACATACATACATACATACAAACAGGGACACTGTTGCTGTTCTTCATGCAGTGAATTATTACACACAAAAACGAGAGAAGACTGTCCTTTTTGCCATGATAAACACTATGAGCTTACAAGCAGTTAGCTGTATGAACAAAAATACTTGCTTCATTCCAGTAAACCGAATTCCTTCTGAATCACATCTATTGTGTATGTCAAAACTTGGGACTGAATTCAGTACTTGTTACCCCAAATTAGGTTGGGACAAACACAATGAGCCATCTTTAAAAAATGGTTGATATCATTATGACACAAAGCATGGCATGCTTCATAGGTTTGTAAATAAACCTGGTGCAGTGAAAACCAGTATGAATTCCAAAATAGATAAAATAAAGTAAAAACTGAGGTGATGATTCCAAACTTTTCAGCTATTTGGCTCTTTCTTTCAGGCACATCTATAATCCTCCCACTGCCTCCCAGAGAGAGCTTTCCTGACCTGGAAAAGTTAGCTAGCTGACCTCTTTTGTCCAGAATTTATCTTGATAGGAGTCTCCTTGCAGGTTTTCGAATTAATAACAGCACAGTTCTTTTACCTTACCTGAGTGAAGTATCTGCTATTTGGTGTATTTTCATGCTGATTGTCTTCAAATATCTGTCCTGGTAGTTTCCAGTCTCCCCTGAGAGAAGATTTAAATCACTCAGTCACATAGTGGGAAACGAGTTATCATTTTTAAGGCTGCATTGCAAGACCCAGACCCTTGCTGGCCTAATTATATGGTAGATAAAAACACAGAAGATGTACATCTTTTACATCAGTTGTCCTGTAAAATCAGACATCTAAAATACCCCCTTAAAAGCAGATAAACCAAAGGACCATTAAAAAAAAAAAAAAAAAAAAGCCCAGGTTACACACAAGAATAGGACAAACCTACATTAAAATGTGCCTTTTGCAGAGGGCTAAGAAATGTCAAGAAAAAGGAGAAAGTTTTCAACTTCTCCTTTACACTGAGACAAACTTAGAAAACAGTTTGTAATGAATCACTCCTGAAGTTCTGGAACACAGCAAAAATTTAAGTCACCTTCAATCTACATCTCTGATGTAATGCTATACATTTTTCTCTCCCTTTTACCATCTTTGTGCCATCGAAACATAAGGCTGAAAGTACCAAGATCTGATAACCAATGTCTCAACAGTTTGATGAGGTATGTTAAGTACTTTGATTTTACAGCATTTCTTAACCTCCTATTAATAGCTGTATCATTTGTACAAAAAAAGTGAAGACATAAAAATGTAAGTTTTTAAAAAGGAAAATCCTGTGATCATTAAAAAAAAAAAAAAGAAGATTGTTACGATTGACTGTATAAAGCATTTTGTTTTCTAAATTACTTTAAATTGGAAATTTAAGTATGGTGGATGTCTCTGATGGACTAAGCCTCTGGAAAGAAGCTTCAAATCAGCAGCTCTTTTTCTTGGCTGTTGAGTGAGAATTAGTCTTAGCTTTTGGAAAATGGAAAGAGAGCGAATATCATTAGGATGTCTGGGGAAACTGTGTCTTGCTGCTCATGAAATCAAATAAATTCTGGCCAGGCACAGAGTTCAGATATCTTATCTGCAGGGATTTTGCTGAAAAGTTTTCCAGATAACCAACACTGTTAAGACATTATCAATTTTCAGGGCTGTAGCTATATGTGGATCAGAAGAAAGTGACAAAGCACAGATAAAGCATTCCTCTGCTGCCCTGGCTCCTTGGAAATACTGCTGAATGCTGCATCAGGAGCACTTTTCATAGCCATAGTCCAGAAATGGACCATCTCCAAGGAGATCAGTCCAGGCTGTGGAAGAAGGAACGCTTTCCTATCTCTATGTACTTGTTTGTCCTGAAAATAAGAACCACGTACATCCCAAAATTCAGCCCACTGAATATACAAATGTGGCACCGTTGTTCTTCCATTCACTCCTTGCCTGACTTAAAAATAATAATAAAAATAGAGTCATCTCGAGAAGTAGTGTGCAATAAATCAAAGTTGATGGAACCACTGCTGTTTGAACACGTAGGGTTATCTGGCTGCCAAGGGCTGAGCACAACCCAGCATTGTGATAAACCAACTGAAGATTTGATTCGATATGGAAGTAAATGGAAGGAGACCCAGCTGCTTTGTACGAGTATTGCATAAGGCCCCACAAGAAAGTCTCAGTAAGTGTATCCTAACATCTTGCGAAAGTCTTGAATTCAGAGACATAAAGAGAGCAAGGTTTGAGCCTTCTCCATTACAAAAATATCCAAAGGAAGATAGGCAATGCAGTTTGCCTGGCAGACTAAACACTGCTATAAAAAAAGCTCCAGTATTTAGACACATGCCATTCCCCAGACCAAAGTGCTGTGCTTGGAATCTGGTACTCCTTATGAATCTTCACCGAAACTCTATAACTGGGCATACTCTCCCCTTTGCATTCCCCATAGCCCTCCTCTTACCTGCAGCCCATGATAAGCAGCTGGCAGCAGGGTTTACTCAACAGATGGCAGGCACAGGGGCTTACGTGCATTTACTTGTCTCTGGCACTAGTTGGGGATGGATGGTATAAAGAAATTTTTCACAGTGGTTGGATGAAAAAAATAAGTCTGGTCCATTCTAGTGAAATAATAATTTTACATGAGTGTGGTTTTACCTTGGTACTTTTTCAAAGGTCATCTAAATCTCTTGGGGATCTGTGAAAAGAAATAAAGAAATTATCTGATATGTTTTCTGTATCACTGCTTTAGGATTAACAGCAGCGAGGCTGGTCATGTTTTTAACCAACGAGGATTCCTCTGGCTCTCACTTCAATCAGCAGTTAAACGAGCTGAATGCCTGCTTCAGGGAGGAGATTTTCCCTGACACATGTTTTCTAAGGAACGCTCTATCTCCATTAATACAAAGAGATCAGGTTTTAATCATCCTAACCAATTGGTAGGAGAAACAAGAAGCAGCAGTGAAATAGCAGTCTTGATTTTAGCAAGTTGTCTGCCTAATTGGTGCCTTATTAGACACTGGTATTTGGATGTTAGGATATTCCAAACAGCAACGTTTTGCTTGTGGTCTGTGCACGTTTAGAACATGCTTTCAGTAATATAAAAGTAGAGGAGTCTGCGTGAGCTCATGGGAGAGTGAGGAAAAAATAGGACTTTTACTAAACCTAAGAAAAATGAAAAGGGAGAAGAAAGCTGGAATTTAACTGGATCTGATGTGATGATGTTCACGTCCTTGTGTACATCCCTGCAGGAGAACGAGAAAGTGGGAACGCTGTGGGAATTGTTCCAGTCAGGTACAGTAAATACTAGTCTGTCCAAAGCAGAAGAGATCAACCCAGAATGAGTGCTAGATACAAAACTACTTGCCTAATTAAAGGGCCAGGAGAAGTTCTAAGAATTGACTTTAACCACAACTTGCTGTCATGTAGATGTGGATGTGAAACACACAGAACGACTTGCTCGGTGGGCTGGAAGAGCTTTTCCTCATATTTTTTCATTATCAGCACACATTTCATCAAATGCTGTAAATCTGATGGTTTTTCTTTTGCCTACAGAGGATACAAATTCGTTGATATCTATTCCCAGAGTCCCAAGTTTCAACAGCTCCTCCATCACAAAGTACAACTGGTCCTTTCATAAAGCAACCTTCCCTGATTCTGCACTGCTGCCTCTTCTAAGAGCCTGCTGCTCATCTTTAGCTAAAAATAGTGGGGAAAAAGCATTACAGCTTTAGTGAAAATATAATAACCTCAGTTAATTTCCATGCCTAGCAGTTAATGGTTTTTCCTAAATGCATGGTCCACAAATATTTGTTAACCTCTGACTATCTTGGCTTACAATAGAGTTTTAAAGTAAAACTTTACAAATGAGCAAAGAAAATGTTTTCTCCTATGTAGGAATTTCTTTTTACATTTAATATTTTTTAAAATTGGGCTCAATTCTGCATTGCCATACCACCTCGTAGTAACGTTGAGTTGGGGGTACCCTTTTACCTACAAGAAGCATCTGATGAGTACCAGGCTGTTAAACCTGGTTTATCTGCAGTAAGCACCTCATCGTGACAAAGATTTGGAAAATACTTCAGCACAGATGTTTTTATGTCCTGCCTGATATATACAGAGCTTTGAAGGCTATGGCTGAAATCAAAGTTTTCCATCCAAGCTGCTTTGCCAGTCCTTGTTTTTTTTTTTTTCTGCTGATGGATTCACCAAAACTAGCAACTAGTCTCAACTCAGCATAGATCTCCTGAAGTGATGGAGATGCAGGCCTCACCTGGTCTGCCCATGGGCTGGCAGCAGGGCTCTGCCAGGTGATGTGCCAGGCAGATTTGGATCTGTATAGTGGCTCAGAGCAGATCTTCCAACTTTCTATAATGGGAATACATGAGCTGAAAATCCTGAAAAATAACAAGACGTGTAATCCTCCTATCTAGCTTTTTTTTTTTTTTCCCCCAAACATATGGCACATCTAGGAACCATAGACAAGCATTTGAATTAAATGGGAATAATAAATGTAGCCGTATAGTTGGGGCACAAATAACTACAGATTAGTAGAGCAACACGAGTGCAGTGGACAGAGGTCAGGGCAGCATCTGCTTTCTTGATCTCACATATATGCAGAAGCAGGTGTAGCAGTTTGTTACCCTGGAGGTGCCCAAGCATACAGGACATGGATTTGCAATAAATGGAGACCTTCTGCTTGAGCTTATGTTGCTTTCTTCCTGCTGCTGTTCTGGGATTTATCTGGAGTTCACAGACTGGATAAGGTGGCCACTAATCTTTTAGCAGCAGATAGAACATTTTGGCAGTGCAGTTGGAAGAGGGGAACACTCAGAAGTAGGCATTGCCTGTGCACAGCAGACAACCCTCAGGGGTTGGGAGGATTTTTCTGAGCACACAGGTGAAAGCTGATTTATTTTCACCTGAAAAGTTTGGGAACCAATTTTTGGCTCACTGTGAGAGTGGATCCCAATAGGAATTAAGCATAAGCAGAAACTGAAGTTGCCAGCTTTTTCTTGCTCTTAATGCTCCCTATCCTATTAGGGAAAGGATTTTGTGCATGAATCACATTATTGCATCCTTGGAATTCATGAGAAACACCATGCCTTTTTAAAAAAACCCTCAGCATATAGAAAAAGCATGCAGGAGAAGGCGCCAGAGAAGGAGAAAATGCATTCTGGGGGAGGCAGATTGAAATGAGAGTTGTGCCAAGTGCTACGCAGCATCGTTTAGTGCTGCTGAGGATATACAGCTGGTTTGTAGGATGCACTGAAGTAAACCATGGAGAAGCAGATTGCTGACGAGGCATCCAGTGTGTTGTGTGGTCAATTCACCTTAACCCTGTCCCTTACTTTCAGTCCCTTTCTACCTATGGTCTTTGTGTCTAGATACAAGATTTTTAATCAAAGACAGTTTCCTGTGGCTGTTCTGGGCTTGCACAACTTCTTGCTTGGCTATCCCCCCATCTGTCACCAGCTCTGTGAAGAGGTTTGGCGATACAAAGTTGTGTATGGAGCAAAAGAGCTGTGGGAGAGGTTGGTGACCAACAGTGAAGCAAAAGAGGTGACTTAGGCCTTGAGCTGGATGCTTCCCGGAATGCAGAAAGGGACAAATCTTTGTCTTGTGGGGTTTGGCAGAGGACCTGCTGAGATGCTCCTGAAATATTCCCAGAGAAGTCATCAGAACTTTTGAAACAACACCAACACAATGAAGCAGAGAGCAAAAATTCAAACTCTCAGCCACTAGAGCCTCACCAACATCTGCAGGGAGCAAGTGTCTGGCTGCAGGGGCTCAGGGATCCTTAGGGCAGCCATGAAACCCCATGGGGCCAAATCTGGCAGCCACAGCCCAAGTGTTGATGGAAAGCCTTTCTAGCCAGGCTCTGGGGAATGGGCAGAAGGGCACTTCGTCAGCAAAACCAGTGCATCTTCTGATTAGGAGTGTGAGGACAACGTGCAGCTCCACGAGTGTAGTGGTTAAATACACTGCTAAGAGCCGCAGAACCCAGGTGTGCCAAAATAATCCTCCCTTCTGCATCCCGACTTCCTGCAGTTCAGCATCCATTGTGGGCCATTCTATATTTAGCAAAGGTAAAGCAGATGTAATGTAATTAAGCAGAATGTTCCTTATTTTCCTATTGGAAACAGTAATAGCAGTAAATTACTGCAAATAATTATGGACTGCTTACAGAATTTCCACAGACAAGACAATGCACTTTTATATGATAAGATTTTATAACCATACAGCCTTTATAGCTGTAGAGGTAAATTACTTTTCCTGTGGTTTCAGCATAATGGGTTGCACAGATAAAGTATTTTTGAGAAAATACAAATGCTTCCAGATGCGTCACATTTCTCTCACTGGTTTAAACTTTATCTTCACATGATTGTGCATAGGGAGTTCATGCAAGGTATGAATAAAAAGCATGAATGGAAAAAGGTGGGGACTTGGAACAAGAGAACATAAAATTTTATACCAGGTTTAAATGCAAATGATGATTTGATTGATTATATCTAGTCAGAAATGCTGCTAGGTTGGAAATTTTGTGTTATTTCTGATATCACGCCAAGAGAGCTCTAATCTATAAAAATAATACGCTAATAGGCATTGTGCCAGTTCCAATGTGTGCACTCTAAATTAAGCTTGAGGGCTCTTGATGTCCAATTTTAAGATTGGCCTTGAATTTAAAATTTAACAAGTAATTATTAAGATATTGGTTGGGAAATAATCCAAAAATTAATCCAAAACCAATTATCAAACAATAGCGACACAGGGACTCCCTCAGGACCCAAAGACATGTATTTGCTGTATGTGTGTGCTGCGTTAATAGATAAATAGCCTTCCTCCGTGACACAAAGTTTCCTCAGTCTATGGATATTTGAGTTTAGAAGAAAGCAATTAATAGAATGGTATTTCATCCCACGTTCATTGCTAGAAACGGGAGCAATAAATCATAACGCCGGAACGCAGCGCTTTGGAAGAAGGCACTGCAAGGGAATAATTCCAGCACCAACCAATGGCTGAGGTCAGGCTGTAGAGAGGGGAAGAACTCTTCAGGCCACAAAGCTGCATCTTGGCAGCTGGGAGAGGTGAGCCCACCACGACCAAAAGAGAGTCGTGTGCTCATCTATTTTCAATCTGCTTAGGGCACAGATATTCACTCTTTACAAGCCTGGTGCTATGCAGTGCTTTACTGGGGGTAATTCTGTGAAGAATTATTTTCTGAGTTTATTTTGAGGAGGAATGTGTGGCTCTTTTGAGAACACCTTGCTGGCACACAAAGGTTAGCTCGGTACCAGAAACCTTTTAGTCACAGGCTTACCTTCAAGCACACACTTAAATCCCATTGAAATCAGAGAGCTTTAGAAGTGTGATTAAAGCTAAGTATACGTGTAATGCTTCACTGAGAAGGCGCCATGTGCTTGGGAAGGTGTTTAATGTCATGTATCACTTGAACCAGACAATCAAAACTTATGTTGGCCTTCTGAAACTATCTTAATGTGCGTTTCCCATCAATGTTGAATGGATTATCCCCCAAAGTTTCATGAAAGTCTAGTAGCAAAGAAGGAAATGAATTTTTCAGTGAAAACTCTTGGCTAATTATAATTTTTTATAGGAAACAAATCCAGCACATTTGATCCTAATATTCATTTGAAAAAAAAAAACAAAAAATCAAAGCAAAGCCATTCAGTTAAATCATGTTTTACCAGCGGAAGGAATCACATTGCAATGTGATTTAGAAGTTACCATAAATCTTGCAAAGAATTTTACATGAACTGTAAATCAGCCTGTGATAGAAAAGCAGGCCTAATCACGCCAAGCAGCAGGATTTGGGGGCTGGGGCAGGTGGGCTGCATGCCAGGCAGCTGCTGTTGAAACCTTACGTTGTAAAGGGTTTATTGAGAATAAATAGCAGTGCAAGAGGAAAACGGAGCTGAGCAGAGGTCTGCCCTGCTGAGCGCCCAGTCAGCGCTGAGCCACGAGGATATTGGCAAACATTGTTAAGTACAAAATAAAGTAATAATCTTCATAAGAATGTCCATACGCTTCTAAACCTGTAGGGCCTTAAAAACCACAAAGTGATTGTGAATGTAGGGCTCCCAGGTTAATAGCTGGAAATCAAATGCATTAGGAAGTCCATCCGGAAGACGCTGATAAGAAATACTCTGTGTTCCTTTGGAAATAGCAATACTTAAGATAAAAGTGGAGAACATTTTAGAGTGGCGATGAATCTAACTTCCAAATAAAACATGAAGTGAATATTGAAAAGAACAGCAGGGAAAGCACTTTTGATTTTCTTCTCGAGTTCAGTATCTGAACTTTTAAAATAATTTACGTTTTGTTTGTGTTGATAGGTCTACAGGAAAAGAAAACTTGAGGTTTCCTGGGTTTATGCAGCTGATAACTAATCTGCTTTTTAAAAAAATAATTTATTTTTATAAGCAATGCTCTCTAAGTTAGCGACATAAACTAAAGGAAATCTAACATTTCTACGTATGTGCTGGTGGGGAGCAGAGCCAAGCCCTGTGCCCCTCATTACCTGAGCCTGTAGAGTTTTAGCTTCAGATAGTACAAAAGATGCTGTGCAGAATTATTCAGTGAGTAGCTGTACAGTCCCACTGGTGTACAGGAAAGAAGGAGAACTGTAGGCATTGCAGTGTGCTCAGAATACACAGCTTGGGAACTCACCTCTCTGTCTTTTGCATTCGTCACATTGGGATGTTAGGAGCATTCCTCAGGTATTTAGAAGGGGCACTGAAGCCTCATTTACTCACAAATCCTATCAGGTTTTCAGTTCTCACCCAGGCAAACTCTGCACATCCCGCTTTCATTGAGACATAAGTTACTGTTGTGACAGAGGGGTACATGAGGAGCACTGTGTATTCTGGTCTGGGTGACACAAAGCTCCATGGCTTTCTGACAGCTGCTCTGAAGATGCCCTTCAGGAGTTAGGCTGTAGTTAGCACATACCAAGGGGCCAGGAACTAATGTTGTAAGTCCTGTACATTCAGTAGTTTGGTGAAATAGGAAAAGTTGGAAAAGAAAGAACACGCAGACATCACATTGTTCAATTTCTTGCTCTCCAGCTCTTTCCTGCTCAAGTTTTAAAAATTATTCTCTAGAATCCAACAGGATTCATCTCTGTGACTGTACGTAAATGAACATTTCCATCCCAATAAGGCTCACAGCAGACTTGGGTGCAACAGGGTAAGGGCTTCACCTCATTGAGAGGGAAGTTTACCTCCTGGTGCACAAAAAAATCAGGTGAGAGTAGCAGGTTGGGGTCTCAGAAGTTATTAATGAATCAGGATTCACCACATTTTAATGTAAATGTCATAATGTAGAGGGCAAAAACATTATGTCGCATAAAGGTCAGTCAGTCTTTGGCATTGCAGATAACCTTATCAAGTTATGGATGTGAAATTTGATTCAGCTGAGGCCTGTGATAGCTCAGAAAATGCTTAAAAATAGCATCTTCAGTATTTTGCTTTTTAAATCATTTGGCCTTTAACAAGAAAAGCTGCCAATATTTTCAATTAAAATAGACTTCTTCCAAAGTATCAGTAAAATAATTTAGAAGATGTGACTCAAGTAAGTTAAGAATTGCTTTCTCTGAAAAATGAACAAAATGATCCCTAATGAGTGGTGCAAAACTGAGGCTAGGACTCAGAGAAAGTGAGAGCTGCCTATTCAAGTCAGGAGCCTTTATAGCTCTTTCTTTCTCAACTGATGGAAGGAGGAAAACATACCTCTTTCAAGCTTGGCTGGATTTGAAATTATCTATTGTCATGCTTCCTCTAGCTCAGCATCCTCATGGGCTGTTCTTAGTAACGTCTTCATTCTAGGATTATATAGACTATTTAATGCATATGCAGCAGACGTCTAATTGCCTTTGTTGCTGCAATCCTCGGTCATCAAGTTTCTCTCCCAAAGACTGGCACACGCTCATGGAGAAATGCTCTTCCTGCAGGAAATTCACAAATGGGGCAGACGTGAGGAGCTGGCATAGGTGTGGGGGGAGGGAGGGAGGAAGCTGTGGCACCTCGGTGGGTGTGAAGCCACAGCTCGGTCCCAACCTGCTTGTGAATGGTTATTGGAAGGGAAAAGCCAGCAGACGTCTGCCCAGCATGAATGACAGGAGCATCTACAGGCAGAAGTAGGTCACATAGGGGAGGAGCTGTTATTTCAAAGGTTTATGAATCTCAGATTTTCTTCTGGAAGATGTTCCTTTCTTTTTCCAGATGTATTATCTGCTGGGATCAAACCGGAATTGCAGGAGCCCTCCACTAAAGCATGGTATCTAAAACTCAGATGCATAAAACACAGGCAATTCCACCATTTCATTTCAACTTGCTGACCCTCAAATTCAAGTGGAATTAGACAGGTTCCAACTAATATGAAATTGTTTTCATGTAATCTTGTATCAAATTTCCTTCAAAGCCTATATGAATCATATGTATGAGAAGACAAATATTTAACATGTGGGAATCAGAATTAACTTTGTTTTTCTGATTCATTTCTCAGCAACTCTCACTTGTGCATTAGGTTATCTGTTTCTTCATAGCTGTGCTAACACAAGCCTTGCCTGTTCTGTATTACACACAGAGTGAGGGCATCGTTCAGCTCGCACTGCCACTACAGCTTGACCTAGTAAGTGCTGTAGGAAAAGGGTGGTTTTGCAGCAGTTCCCAGAATTCTGATTATTTAGCTATACTAAAAGCAGTTGTAAGAAGTAGTACTAATATTCAAAGTCAAGGAAAGCATCACTAGTTTTCTTTGTTTAACCAGCAAAAAGGGCACTACAATCTTTCCTTAATAAGACAATCCCACAAAAATAACATCGAATCACCGAGGTTGGCAAAAACCTCCATGATCATCCAGTCCAACAGTCCACCTACTACCAACACTTTCCCACTAAACCACAGAAACTACTGAAAAATACAGTGATCACTATCCTTCCCATAACCTAATTCACTTCTGTCTGGTAACTAAGATACCCGTGTCCTTTTATTTATCTATTTAACATCAGAAGTTAAAAATCTCATCGTTATCAAGGGCACCTGTGAGATTGGATTGTTGAGCCGATGTGTGAAATCTGAATGCTGGAAACATCTGGCCCCGACATTGTGCATCAGACTCACTTCTGGCTACGTGACTTCTATCCAGAAGCCAGAAAGTAACCAGAAGGTGATCAGACGAGTAAAAAAGCCCTCCTAGGACCGCATCTCCCTATGCTTACATGTACATACTCATCTCAGGAAATACACAGGATAATTGCATTTATCAGGAGGAATTGGTAAAGCAACTGGAAGCCATCAGCCCCTCTGACTTTCATGTCACAAGCTTTTGTATAGACTGTAGGATGTGAAACACAGTTACTTATCCCCTGCACGCCTCTCTGAAGAAGAGTATACCAACCCTACTTGTCATGCGCGGAAGGTCACAGCCATAATGCTGAGCACTCTGTTTCAGCAGCCTCAAATGTGTGTCTTCCATCACCCACTCTCCCCAGAGGACCTGTTTGTAGCTTTTGCCAAACCGTATAAGTTGATGAGTACCATGATATTCCATCAGCATTTTTCAGCACTCTTACACTAGGAACAGGTGCCGTTTCTAACAGTGAAAACAGCGAGAAAGAGCTTTTTTCTCTTCAGCTCTAATTTTGTTAAAGCCAAATTTTTTCCACCATCTTTTGAGATGAAGCAATAAAAATGTTTTCCCACTGAGTTTAAGATGACCCATCAGAATTAGATTTATGATGAACTGAGCTTGCTGCAGTGAGGAAGATACATGTAATTGTTATCATACACAGTTTGTTAATATTGTGCATATTCTTAGCCCATGACCTATATTTAACAAATATATGCAATGTGACACATGCCATCAGAAATTAGAGTTGTCATTATGAAAATATGAAGAACGTGACATACACCATTAACACGTGTCAAAAACCATTAGAATCTTTCTCCATTAAAGCCACCCAAGCACTTATAAAATGAGGAAACCCAAGCTCTTTCTAAACACTCAGCTTAGCTGGTACACCTTTTATTTTGCCTGCATAAAGGCTCCCAGATAAATTCTGTGCTATAGTTACATTCACTTCCTTTGCTCAGAGCATCCATTCTTTCCTGCAGTACGTGACCAAAAGTGTGGCAGTCCAGAAGTTGGTTTTGGATAGAACTTGGCACACACTGATGGGATTTCTATAGATTAAAATGCAAAGCAAGTTGACAATGAAATGCAAAATATTTTTCAGACCTTAATCAGAAAACGCAGCAGCCCTGTTCTCCTTCTCAGTCATTCAAGACATCTTGAACTTTACTCTTCTTCTCCAGAAAAGCTGTTGATCCATTCATCCCTTTTCTCATTCTCAGCAAAAAGTAATTAATTCCTGGAAGTGATAAAGGGGTTGTATCCACAACACGTGTTCGTAAGACCAGTGCTATCAGAGTCATCTTCACCTACAGAGGATTTTTGTTGCTAGGAAGAAGTGCAAGAAAACCATTTTCAAGCCAAAATAGCTCACTTGGAAGAGCTATGTTAAGATCTGAGTTTTAAAGAAATTCACACTTTTGATCACTCAGGCAGTCTATCTAACATTATTAAGGGAATAATAATGCATATGGGTGTATATGTTATTACTTATTATTTTGAAAATACCCTTGTTTTAAATCTGAATGCTTTGTGGATATCACACAGATTATCCTCAAGCCACCCTTGGAAAGCAGATGGGTAGATATCTCCATTTTATCAGGGGGAGGAAAACAAATGCCCTGTGGTCTGTCAGACCCACAGCTCAGGCCCCAAACACATCGGTTTTCTGGGCAGGGCACAGCTCTGAATGTGACACCCATGATAACCATTGTCCTGCCCTGTTCTCTCACGTATTACATCTTCTAAAGTTCTTCTGCAATCTTGGGAGATTATGGAAGCTATTTGTGCTCTTTCCAAATCCAGGAGAAAACAAGAGATTGCAACAGATGTCATTGCATTTAGGGATGCTGAGAAACTTTCTCCCATGCTCAGTCAGCATAGATGGACGTGGAGTCCCTGAGCCTCCCCTGGGACAGGTTGGCACCAGCAGGACAGAGGAGGAAGGGAGTTGTACAGCAAAAGTGGTCCTTCCCGTAAAAAGCGGTAGAAGTAGCGAGCATCTGGCCTGCTCAACTACCAGTGAGTGGGTAGGTAAATTGTCAGCGTCAATTTGCTTCCAGCCTTCCTTCTACGCAGTCTGGGATGCCTCAGGAGCTGCACTCGGGAACCTCCGATCCTGAAATCTCATGCTCTACTTGTCCCCAGGGCTTGCTGCCCTTTGATTCATTAGCACAGACAGACAGACGATTCCTTTCCGCCCCTTCTCTGCACATCCCACGCTGCAGATTCTGCTTTTGGGTGCACACAACCTGTCCTAGAAAGTCCTAAAATGAAAAATGTTTGCATCACAGCTTGTTTGCTAGAAAAGTCTTATTCTCGCCTGACACATTGATCTTTTTCATACTGGTTTTGTTCCCTCATTAGCACACACAGCTGCCTGCATTATACCATGCAGAACGTAACACACGCAGGATGTGCTTGTCAGCATGTCAGGCTTGAAAACCTATGATTAAAAATTATGTTGCTCATTAGTCATCACGAATCAAACTGAGAACAATGCTCTCTGGCCAATTTGTAAACAAACATCCTGTTCAACCTGTTCCATGGTTCCTCTTTAAGGAAGAGAGTAAGAGACCAGCTCATAAATAAATAACTCCCTCATTCTGCCGGAGACACATACTCAGGGCAGCTTACTGGATGGATAAATATTCCATAATTTCATTTGCTTCAAAATTGCTTCCTACAAGTTTTGACTTCGGATATCCCTAATGCTAATAATGATTCATAAATATTTTATGGCAGGAGCTTTGTGTGTATGTGTGTGAGAGATGTATGCCTGCTCTCTTTGGACAGAAAATTCTCATTAAAAGCTACAAATTAGTATCCTGAGAATAATGTCAAGAACATCACACTGGACATATAAAAACCCTCAGTCTGAAGACAGATACATATTTCCCTTCTGTCTGAGAACATATGTGAAAAGGGGTCAATATTACAAAACAGAGCATTTCCTGTAAAACTCTGGCATGTTTTTTATCCCTCCACAAACATTTCAGCTGTGTTGAGCATCGTGAGGACTAGGAAGAGCTTTGAAGTTGGTGGCATAATACCTGTGTGCCTGACCCCTCACCCACATGCAGAAAGAGCACAGACTACATACCATACCACACGTACGAAGGTACTGGCCACATGGAAAGGCCTGATTCTTCATCTAATGTCACAGAGTGACTTCATAGGCTGTTAATTAGAAGCTGTTAGTACTCTGCAGCACAAGGGCTGATGCTGTTGAAACAACCCCGTTTGTTTTAGTTGTTCCTGGACCCAGTGAGCATGCTGCTACAACCTTGACTTAATGTTTGATTGATTTAATGACACTAGCGAGGTACAGCAGCACAGAGCCCAGTACGAGCTGACTGGTGGCTCTAAGGATGAAGAAAACACTCATTTCAATTCCTGGTTGATTCTTTTTCTTGTAGGAGCAGTAAGTGTTGTATAATCTATATCAATTCTCTTCTAGTTCATCAGGCAAACATCTACTCTCATTTGCATTTTAGTTCTCTCAAGCAGCATTATTTACTCAACAGACCATGATAAATCATTGACCAGTTATACCTTTGTATTTTCTCCAACAACACACTGTACTTCTGCAAAGTTCCTTTCCAGCAGCACGTGACACTGCAGGCAATATTCTCCAGGAATGAGCTGAGTGCCACTGCTTGCATTGCCCTGGCTCCTCACAACTGGGCAGAGAAGAAAACATTTCTGTCATGTCTTGTAATATGGTGCACTGTGGTGTTCTACTGAAAAACGTCTCTGGTTTCAACTCCAGTGCATGTGGACTAGTGTACTAGCAAGAAACTACTCACTGTTATAGCACAGCATGACTAAATGCTCCTTTTGCATTCCTGCATGTAGGCTCAAAGTGCTCCAAGCAACATCACAGCTGAGGCACATGGCCACCAGGATGAGCAATGGTCTGATGAGCAGAGACAACTCTGTTTGAGAGGACAAAGGCCAAATGCTCCCAGATAAGCAATTGGCACTGCCATTTGTACCTTATGTGGAGGAGCTTTATGTTTCTCTGCTTAGGAACCAGCTCAGCCTGCAGGTGGGTCCATCAGAACCTCCGTGTGGTGTATTCAAAAGAAACAATCCCACTGAAACTAGTTTTCCTATTCAGGATATCTCATGCTGTTTCTTTATGCAAGTCTCTCAAACTACACCTTCAAGCCTTGCAAGGACCAAACCAACACTCAGCAAAGTAAGAGAATTTCTTTGTATCTGGTATACAGCCTCTGCATCTCACCTATATAGAGTGCTGTTTTCTATGTTACCCTTGTCTTCCATCCTTCCATTTTATTTTTTTTTTCCAGGACATTTATTCAGTCATCTGAAACTCAAATTTTATCCAAAGCACTCTCAGTTCTAATAATTCACAATTTTTTGTTTTCTGTTTTCAGAATCATTTCTGTTTGGCCATGCAGGAAATTAATTTATATATTGAAAACTTTTCCTACAAAATCCCAATAGGTGCATCTCTCCTCCTTGAAAAGAAATCACAATTTTACAATTTCTATGAGAATGTTCTTTTTTTTTTTTTTTTTTTTCTCTAATGAGCTTTGCAGCCACTTCTTGTTTCATTTGGTCTTGCTCTAAAAGCATGATGATTGTCAAATTGCTAAACTACAGGAAAGGTCAAGAAATGCATCACCGCATATTTACCATAGTCTTATGTACTCCAAGACCTACTCCTGTGCAGAACAGTACCATCAGAACTGTTGTTTATGTGCTTTAAGGCAAGTCCATACCCAAAACAACAACATCAAGCATTAGCCCATCATTAGATCCAGAACATTCTGAGCATTGCTGCCAGGCTCTAAGACAAAATTCTGTGATACAATTACATAAAAAGCAGTGACTGTGCACTAGTGATTTCAGTAAAATTAATGGTGATGCTGATCATACGAGCAACTCTGTCTTCACGAGTCATGCTCTTCTACTGCTTTTGATGTGAGGAAGATTATGTTTTGAGGTACGTAGATGAAGACCTGTTGCATCAGAACACACCAGTGGATCAGACACAAGCTATGAATGCCAATGAGCTCCTCATCAAAGCCAATGTATTGATGGCAGCATTGCCTATTAAGGCACCATAAGATATAGACAACTGGATCATATATAATTTACACTGTTCTCACTTTAGGAACCTGACAACCAAACAAATATAATTGATTCATGTATTGCAATATTCATTCCATTAGTTAGAATATATATCCAAAATTGAAGATGTCAATCAAATCAAATGAATGCATGTTTTCATAGAGCGTTGTGATTCCTTTTATTAAACCAAGAAAAAAATAAAAATCAATCACTGGTTTTTTACTCAGAAAGAAAGGGAGCGTGACTCCTGCAAGTGACAATAAATATGTGTTTATTTTAGTCGTGTTAGAAAATTACTCTGGTTACTTTTGATCTATTTAATGTATAAGAAAATAAGCTATTTATGATAGCAGTGTCTATAAACACTTTAAACAAATATTTCATCTGACATGTAGGTACAGGAGATGGCACCGATTCTCACTCACACCAATTTTACACTCCATTGGGTTCACAAGTCTTAGCCTTGATTTACACCAGTGCAGAGCAGAGGAGATGGGAACGGACCCTGTATTTTAACTGCTGTCTTTCACATGCTGATCTGCAGCTCCCAAACCACTGGATGAATGATGTGGAGGTAAGTATTACAGGTTCCATCTGCATTTTTGTGGTAATTTACTTCTGAACCTTGGGAATAAAAAGAGAGATCTGTCATCAGCAATGCACTCATTTCCTCCGTTTGGAGCTCTGCCTGCTCTTGGAGAGCAGATCTGCCCTGTGCTGCATGTCAAACATGCTGTATGCTGTTTTCCTCTCCAAACAGGAAAACAGGAGGGAGGGAACTTTGCTGTGAGTCCGAGACCTGAGAGCCATGGTTTGTCTGGTCCTGTGGTTGTTGCACTGCACTGCACTGGAATGGTTTTGTTTTTCTGCTGCGCTCATGCTACATTCTGTGCAGCACACCTAAGGAAGGGGAGAGCCCACGCAGCTTTTCCCAAAGCCACAGTTTACATTACTGAGGCTATCTGTACATTTATTTGGTGCATTTTAATTTTGACCTTTCTCTGATACGCACTGCTACTTAGGACGTGTGCATGTGTACTGAGCAGCACTGGGTCCCCCCTCACGTGGAGAGGAATGAAGGTATGGAGGCCCTAATGTGTATGCTAGAACATCAGAAAAATATAATACATTAATACTCATTGATATTCTAATACAAATAATTAGAATTCACATTATAATATTCTAACATATCCTCTATTCATTGAAATAAATGGAATCTAAATTCTTCTTTTAAGCCACTAAACCTACAGTCAAACTATAGGAGTGCAGCACAGTCTTCTCAAGAAAGAGATAACTGTGCCTGCCCCACCACCCCTGTCCTAAAGAGCTTCCCATTGTCACCCCTGCTCCTGGCCCCAACAAGGGATTTCAGTGATGTGGCATCACCACCGTGATGGAGGGCCTGGGAACAATGCTCTGCTTTTGTAGAAGGTAGAAATAAACACAGTTGGCTGAGCATGATAATACACACACACAAAAGGCTATGTAATATATACCCGATCACATTGTAAGTTTTCAAAATTAATACCACTTATAATTTATTTCCTAAACCTTTAACTTGTAGCAATGGACCCTTAAATGAGCTGCAATAGAAGCGCTCAGTATCTGTGAGAATTTCTCCATGCAGATTTTTACAATATCATTACCTGGTTCTCTGGACATCCACGCCAGGGAATGGTACTATAGATTATTTTGGTAGATGCTAAATTAGGGTTCCTCGGTGTGCAACCCCACAGATGCCTTATGCAGCAGCCAACTGATGCCAAAAAGGGCAGAGCTCAGGCTCTGGGCTCTCTGACACTGCAGGAATTTGGGATATATGTAACAGGAACGATGGGGAAGGATGGCATTTATCAGCTGTTCAAGAGAGGACACAGCCTTGCAATGACTGGATAGATCCCCAGGGCTGTAAACAGACAACCACTCCTTGCCCATGCTGCTCTGAGGAATCCCTTTCGCTGGAGAAGCCTGGGTCACTGGGTGGGATGTGGCCATCCTCCTCACCCCTAAGGATGCCCTGCAAACCCTGCCAAGCTGCCCACAGCACCTCAACTTGAGGGCACCAGCAGGTACATCTCACCCAGCCATAGGTTCTTGTGTCAGACCCCAAATCTGCAGTGCACACATGGCAAACTGTGAGCAACAGGAACAGCTCAGCCACCCGTCACAGCACCATATGGCCAGATGTAAAACATAGGTTTGTTATAATGAACTGAAATGAGTGGCTTAACCATTATGAATAATTAAACCTTCATATATGCATAGTTATGTATATGTGCATGTGCACCTCTTCCTTTTTTTGTTTATATTTACACACTTGTATACAAATTGAAAGCAACAGACTTAATCCATGTTTACAAAGAGGAAGAATGTAGAGCACCCACACAAACACACTTCACAGTCTCAAATCCAACAGAAAAAAAACCAAAACTATTTTCTTGATTAATTTAAATGAACCTATATTTATAAGAAAAAGCATCTGCATCATCACAAATGTCATACTGTGCCTGAGCACACTTTTTGTAAATAGATTGTTTCTTCAAAACTAGGAGAATGGCTGCAAATCCACTCCCAAAAACCAAAGCTCCCCAAAATGGCTCTAACATGAGCCTGTCTTCTCTGTAGGCAGGCACACAGTGATCTGCATTTCCTCTATTAGTTTAAGATTTCAGGAGTCAATAACAGCACTGCTGATGAATCCCACTCTACCTTATTCCCAACCCACGTCCACATTTACTTCACTGCATTTCTGCAACACCACAAGAATTTTCATGTTGTATTTCCATCAAATGCCAAACAGCAAAGAAATAAAGTCTCCAGCAAAGGATTTTACCATTTTTGTCAATACTGAATGACATTTCTAACTATAAACCTCATATTGCTCTACTGTAAATATAGAGGAGAGGATTTGTTAGGGCACAAGCTAAGACTTCACTGAAAGCAACCAATTTCCCACCCTGCCACAGAGTCCCTGTGGGCTGCAAAGTACTACAGCCTCATCTCCTGCTCTAGAAAAAGGGGAAAAAAAAATCTTTTGGAAAAAGTTGTAAACATCCATGCAACTCTCAGCTTCATCACCAAAAATTAACACATGTCTTTGAATGAGGATCTAGACATTGTTTTGGGACCTCTTCTTTGATTAAAGCTGGTCAGGCTCTGCTAACATGTACACAAGTGTATGCTAATATTATTGATGATCTTTCAAAAATAAGAAGTGCTTATCCTTACGGCCATTTTCTTAGTTTATTTTCCTCCCCTTCTATTTCATCTTATTCAAACTCGTAACTTGAGGAGAATCTTTTTTCTTCACTGGGTAGATATATCTGAGAGAAAATGTAGGATAAACACCAGGAAAACAAAGCAAAACAGAACAAAGCACATTTCATCAGGAAAGCCCATTAAGGACTTCAGTTTCCATTCGAAAACCACAGGTTCTGTAACACTGGCAATTTCAAAGGACAGATACGATGTGATTAATCCTATCTCTGGGTGGAATAGAATAGATGGTTTCTTGAAGCCCTTCTACCTGCATTTCCTACAGTCCTGCAGATCTCAGTTCAATGCCTCAACCACAAGGTTGAGGCTCTTTGGAGGAACTCTTTTTCCCCCTCTTATTTCACATCACCACTTAGTCCCCAGTAGGCACAATAAGGTTGCTGACATCTCAAGACATAAAGAATTGCTGTGGGAGAGGAAATAGCCTTTTTCTTATCCATCTGTATCTAGATTGCCTGGCTTTCATCTCTAAAAAGTCAGTTTTGACCAAAATGGCTTGAGCAATAAAAATAGCTGATACGTTCTTTTCTTTATGTCTCCATCTTTCTATATTTCTGGGGAGAAAAGAAAAAGGAGCACTTCCTGGGGTCAGATCAGGAAAAATTCTGGCCACACACAGCTCCTGTCACACTCATCTGTGTTCCTTTGCTAATTAGAAGAGAGGATGCTTGAGTCTTCTATTGGGTCCCAACTGTACACTTACATTTCTGTAAAAAAAAATACAACAAAACAAAACAGGAAAGCACAAACTCATTGCAGCTCAGCATGCCTTTTTTTTTTTTTTTTTTTTTTTCCTCCTTCCCATCAGAGCTAACAGATTTCTTCTTGGCACATTTTCCACGTGTCTATAGCATGTAAACCTGTTTCAAGGAGCTGCTGGCAATGGGCTAATACAGTATAATAGAGTTATCTGTTATTCCATAGCAGGTTTACAAGTGGTAAAAATGATTTGCAAAGGATACCAAACAGTAGATGCCTTTCTGCTTTTGTATGTAACATGAAAGTGGAGGGATGATCCAGGAGCACACACAGACCTGTACATGTAATTAATGCACATTTAGGCTCATTTGTCCTTGGAATGCACATATACAGGTAAAAGATAAATCTAACAGCATCATATGCATCAAAGGTTGTATTTGTGCTACGAACAATCAAAAATATTAAGTGAGAGTATTTCTATACGAGCATACATAAGGACAGGTATCAAGAAGTCACCCTTTTTCCTACTGAAAAGGGATGAGCAGTCAGGTTTATCCCACATAGCCAGTGTTTAGAGAAAGGATTTGTTTCAGCTTTACTTCTGGACTCAACAGATCTCCAACGTTGAAGTAACTGTGCTTCCTTCCCAAACTAAATGCTTTGCGCAGCCTTTTACTTCAGTCTTTATCACAGAGATGCATTTCCTCCCATCAAACTCACACTGAAGCCTCAATAGAAGTCCTTATTGGCATCAGTGCTATATAGACTAACAGCATATTTCATTACTACTCAAAAAGAAATGTGTTTTCCACAGAAAAGGAGACTTATTTTTGTCTGAAAAACTTCTAAAATCCAATTGTAATGAGGACAGCAACTGGTGACAGACTGGGAAATGACTGCAAATGTTCATTACACTTCTAAGTCTCTGTTCTGCAACATGAAGACAACCAAAAAGAATCAGGAACCTGGAGGATAATTGGCACACCAGTATTATGAGTTTGCACTCTTACAATTGTTTCATGAAGTCTGCATGGTAATTTTAAAGGCAGTTGTTAGATGGGTGTTTTAAGAAAATTACTGAGACATTACAGGCTGAGAAAGACTAATTGGCTTCGATTCCATAACGCAGCACTGTGAAACTTCTGCAAGAAGCAAGAACCCAGCTCCATCCCTGCCTCTGCTTCACCCAGCTAGGAGCTGGCCTAAGCACCCCAACACAGTGCTCTGTGTGCTCCAGCATCAATGACTGGTCAGATGGTTCCCCATCACCAGCACCTTCCCACAGCTTCTGCAGGTGTCATTGCTCTGATTTCTCCTCAGACACCAATTTTGGCTACAAGCTTGCTTTTACAAATCTGTTTCTTCTCAAAACGGAACCTAAAGTTTTTTGTTTTTTTTTATTCCAGAAAGAATTTTGACCTTTGTAAGGAAGCTGAACAAACAGCAGCTGGCTGATCAAATATACATAAGGAAGAATCTGCTGCCTGCTCTTTCATAGCTCTCTTTGTCCTGCAGCCACCATCCCGGGCTCTCTTTCCCCAGTACAACATTATAGCATATTACATCACTTGTCTGTCAGCGGCCTCCCCTGCAACATGCTGGCGGCAATGAACTGCTCCTGACTCCCAGACTACCTCTGGTTGGGACAGGCACTGAGCAAGATGCTTGCTAATCAGTAGGCTTCACATCTGTGGCAAAAAAAAGGACGTTATCAAGAGTGATAGGAACAAGATTGAGCTAAAGCCAAGTTCAGCCACAAGCCAAGCAGTAGCACTCTGCTGTCCCGTCCTCAAAGAGTGGAGCAGGGGATACATTTCAGAGACCCTGCTGGTTTTTAGTGATGCTGATGATTTGTCCCAGGGGTGGGGAGGATGAAGCAATATCTGCCTCATTGCTGGGGCCTTTACTCCAGCTCTGTGAAAGATTATTTATAATGCAGGTCAACACATTAGGAAAAAAGTATTTTCCATATTTCAATCCAGAACACAGTCAAGGTAATACTGAAATAACCTCAAACATTCCATACATCCATATACAACGCTGTAGTATTGCCTAGAAGTGATTATAACATGCTACAACTTAATAAAAAAAACCTTCAAGAGTATTTCTGTGCTAACAAAGATAAAAGAGACCCGAAGGCATCACTCTGAGTTGACAGGGAGTTTTTCACCACTTGAATCAATTTGCATTATCACAAATTTAATGTGCTGTGCATGCATTAGTTTAGAAAACTAAATGCATCAAAATGATGAGGGATATAGTAATTGACTGTATGTATGGCAACTGAGTTACCTGATTTCATATTTCCCAGTAAAAATAATCTGCACATTCATGGCTCTTAATGGCTAGATCAAGTGGAAAAACATAATGCATATCCATCAGGAATTGTATGCATAGTTAATTAAGTCTGAAATAATAAATACTTGATTTCTACAGGATAGGGTAAATATCCAATTAAAATAAGATGCAGCATACACTTTTCTTTCTCATTAGTCAAAGCATAAAGCATTTTAACATTTCCTAAATAATTTACTTGTATTAAAATAAAGTGAAATGCTTAAAACATTAATAGGGTACTTTACAATGCTGTAGTCAATAAGTTGCTATATGAAGGTAATGTAAATAATTCACAGCACTGTTCAGCAGAAAGAGCCTGCAGTTCTCAGCAGAGCAGGGTCCCACAAGTGCAAGAGATCAGGCACCTGGCCAAGCAAGGCTGAAATCACAACTCAACCCTACAGAGAGTGGCAAAACCAGCCAGCAACCTCAGACCTGCAGACCTGACCTACATGTGGTGAAGGCACCTGGTGGAGGTCCTACCACCCAAGGGCAGTGACACCTCCTGTAGTAATGCCTTCCTCATATCAAGCCATCCTTAGCTGCAGAAATTACTTGTCCCAAAGCCATGGATTTGCAACGCATTTGGTCAGTTTCCACTTGCAGGTGTGGTGCTCACACTGCCCACGCGTGCTGGACTGTAACTTCTCCTAGGACTGCAGGCAAGGGCAAAATTGTCATTGTTTCTAAAGCCAGGTGGACACAAGTGGTTTTGGAGCTGTGAATTTGAATAATCTGGGTTACTGAAATGACTGTTGTGTTTCACACATCAGTTTCAATTTGGTGCTCAAAGTCAAGGTATGGATGTTAACTCTGGGCTCTCTGATGAGAAAACACACGTACTGACTACCTAAGCAGATTGCTGGATCCCGTGAATTATGGAGCACAGCACATCACCAGTGAGCACATAACAGCTCTGTGCAGCTGCACTAAACAAACACAGTTTTCCCATGGATCATTTTGCAGCTTAGAGGAAGTTTCCCCAAAATGCTTTATTGTGTAGCTATAATAAATAAAAATTAATTCCATTGTAAGAAATTATCAAATACTGCTTTTTATCAAGAGATAAAAGTAACATCCTCCTAAACCTTAGATTTGCAGCTCAGACAATATATAGAAACGTGGCATTTGGCTGGGACAGCTTTTAAGATGTTTCAAATGTTAGAATCACTTTTCATTAAAACTGTGACAGAAACTGAGAAACTGGCATAGTGCCTTTTCTTATATGTACATTAAATCATGCATTTCACAGCAAGATTTTTACATTTTTCTGTATATAGAAGTCGTGTACAATATCTTCTGAGTCAGAAGAAGATCCATCTGTATGAAGATATATTTGCCACGTAAGGAAGAGAGCTTTAAAAAATGTACTGTCCCCAAAATCCTTCATTGCAGCATGCTTCTACAAGCATGACTCCCCAGTGCTGCTGTCTTTAAAGGAGTGATAAATGAAATTACTGAAGGTTGACTGTGGCTTTGCCAGCCTTAGCCAAGCTGGTGAGAACGGTGAGGACACGTGAAAAAGTCTCTAGATACAGGGGGGCAAGCAAGGGTGAGGCACTGAGATGCCTCTTCCTTCCTGGGTCATCTATTCTCTCCTTCCTACCTGCCCCTTTTCCCAGGACTTGCTGTGCTGCAGTATCTTTTCTTTACTAGTTCTATTGTTATGAGAGGCCGCTCTTGTAATGCACATTTTAAAGACTTTTTGCAATCCAAGTACTACAAGCAAGGGAAACAAATTATGACTAGGCTTTAGTCCTGAAAAGACCTTTGCTTTGGGGAACAGCTCATTGTTTGAGAACAGAAAAGATGATTAACTCAAACCAAAACAATCCAAACTGACAAATTCTGCCTGTGGTCTTCAGGCAGGAGCCTGCAGCTCTCCCACCTTTGGCTTGGGAGTCCACTGAGACCCCTGGGGCTGAGCCTGCTCTTTCCCTCATGACCTCACCTTGCTCACCTTTGTGGGAGACAAATGCCAGCATCAACTTCCCAAAGCACCCTGCAGTTGCACCAAAGGCAAGGAACTGCTGCCACCACCTTCTCCTTGCTGCTTTCTACAGCAATCTCATTTCTATGGTAAGGCTGGCAGAAATCAAAATTAAATTTGGGACCTAATTTTCAACAGAATTTCAACCTCCTGAGTAAACAATAGATGGAGCCTGCCTATTAAATCATCATGTTTTAATTAAATTCTTTGCAGCTTGCTAGTTCTTTGAACTGAGCTAGGTGATAAATGCATTGTAATTTTAATAGGGTTATATTTTGCACTAAACTCACATAGAGCAGTGACACAAGATATATGCCACGTTGCCACCAAATACAGCGTGGCATTCTGCTGATAACCACGCTCTTGGTACATGATGGGCTGCCTTCACAGGAGGAACAAAGCCAATGTGAAGTGGTTATTTTCTGTTATGGACTTAAAGATTCAAAAGCACATGAGCATTTGTGGAATTTGCAAAATAAATAAATAAATAAAAAATTTCATATTAATGATTTAAGCTCAATGGAAACCAGAGGGAAATCCACCTATCGATTTAAAGGGCTTTTGGATCAGGCCATTAGAGTGTTATTGACAAAATTAAATAGAATAAGTAAGAAATTCACAAAAATGAAAAAGCCAGGGATGGCTTACTTCAGTAGTACATGAAACAGTATTAGGGCTGAACAGAAGAGATCTGAAGAAAACTACTGACAATGTCATCTGTTTTCCTTAAACAACACTGTGAGTTAGGAAGTTGATTAAAAAAAGTAAAAGTTGTAACTTTAGAATGACCTCCAGCACCACCACTGAATCTCTCTTTTTCTTTATCACAGCCTCTGCAAAGCTATCTTCCCATAATGCTACTGGCATCATAAAGTTTCCCAGTAGGAAATATGACACACTCTTAAAACATATGTCAGAGATTTCCAGAATTGCAAACATGGTATTTTAGATGGTGAGATTCCTTCCCTCATAAAAGCATCTTTAAATTGTCTGACAGAGAAAATTCATATCAGGAATAAAAACCTGGCCCCAGCAGAGTCAATGAGAGTTTTATGCCTGATGCGAGTGGAACCAAGATTTCATCTCCGCTTTTCCTCCACTTAGTCCAACATGTAAGTACCTGCTGATAGTGTCAGCATCTGGCTCAGCACTGAGCAAGGGTGAGCCAAGGGGCCAGGCTCAGCCCAGAGCCCACTGGAGCTCAGCTCCCTGGCACCAATGGGTGCCGTTTCTGAAGCCTGGAAATAAACAGAGCAGGAGCCCTGCGTGCTGACATCTGTGAGCGATGCTGAGAGACCTTAATAAATAATGCCATAGTTGATGGGTTTCTGCTTCTGCTGTACAGACCTGATTATTCCACCTGGATAGTGGCTTAAACAAAGGAACAACCAGACAAAAGAAATAGATGTGCAAAGTCCAAGAAGCAGGCTATTATTTTCAATAGAGGAGTTTTTTGTTGTTTTCTTCTTTTTTTTTTTTCCCCTGCATTAGCTGCAGTAAAATGAATCACGCAGAGCAATATTTTTCACAAACCCCAAACATCTTGCATTCACATAAAACTGATGTACACCAGGAATGTTCACTGGGCTGTAGAATGGGAACAAAGAGGGCCGCAGACATACAATTTGTCATCCTGATTTTATATAATAACAGGATATAAGCATATAAATGGATAGGTTTGGCAGGTGAAAAAGAAAATTATAGGCAGAGAGGAATATTGTAGCTAACTCAACAGTGGCCATACTGCCAATAGATCCTTTTGCCATTTGACAGCTGTCTCACAAAAGGGCTGAAAAATCATGTTTACTCACATCAGCCTGATCTCTCTCAGTTATTTAGGACTCTGCATATTCCATGAAAATAACCAACATTTTCAGCTTCTAACTTCAGCCAAATCACCATGAAATACACATATTTATACGTGTTCTTTCTGAACCACCTGCAACAGACATGAGTGATAAAGGGCTCAGGTTGGCCCACTGTCTTGCACATATGAGGCTGCAATATCATGAAAGAAAAGCATCTTTTCCTACAGAGAGATTGGAATGAGCAAAGTTCCACACTTTCAGCCTGACATCACCAGTTCTTTTAGAGATCAGTGAATGGTCAGCATGCAAAGGATGTCAGTGAGCCTGAGAAAATCTTTCTGCAGGATGAGTAAGTAGGGAAGCCTATGAGGGCTGCCCTCTCTCCCTGCATGTGACAGAGCCCACATCCCCATGGACAAGGGCTGAGGAGAGCAACATGAGAGTGAGTTAAGGAAATGCTCAGTAAATATCTGACAGATCACTGCTGCTGCTTCTTGTCTTTAGGGCTTGCTCTGCACTGTACTGAGAAGCTTGTAATACTGGACTGAGCTGAAGTGGTGACATTCAGCCAAGTCCATACGCTCCAGGCTAAGTCTAGTGTTTCATCCAAAATTGGATCAGGAAAAGTACTAACTCTGTTGCTGACAGACCTTTCTTTCACTGTGAGCAGGTGCTCAGGGCAGTTTCCTTATGGTGACCCAATCATTGGCATTTGGGGGTAAGAAGCTTGGAGAAGGGACCATTATTTACTTTCACTTCAATGAGATGGCATTTCTCTGAGCTATCTTCTTCCAGCAAGATAATACCCTTTATTCTTCCAAAGCAATAGTACAGTACTTTTTCACTCTGAAATTCTTTATCCTCCGCAGTTGTTGAACAGCACGTGCTGTTTTAAAGGATGTTGACCAAACTACAGATCCTGTAGTCTCAAGCTTTTGTATGTGTATTATGGATTTCAGACATTCACCTATCTGACAAGCAGATGCAGTAAGGTCGATGTGATGGTCATTTGAATTGAACAGGCTTTGAATGAAAACAAAACTGGGGAGTTAGAAACCTTTCTTCTGTATGGGATTCGCCCATTAAGCCAGGTGAAAGCAGAGATAGCAAGGCAGCCAAATACATGCATATATACATATAGACATAAGGTCAGAAGAAGCGTGAGGTAGCTATTACAGAGGGAACAACTTGCCTTTGTGAAGTTCCAAGTATGAGTAATGGATGGACTCAACAAAAACCTTTAAAGCTTCAACAGTAACATCAGCAATAGTTTAGCCAGCTTGTACTAATGAGCTCAGAGTGGTTCACCTCATAATAAATGGATAACGAGCATAGAAAGAATGCATACATTAATATTTTGAAAGTTTTTTTAAAAAGGGAAATGGTTCCTAGATGTCTCCATACTGCGAGATGGGGGGACATCATGGGTAGATGAGGAAAACATCCACTACGCCCTTATTGATCTGTGCAATTTCTCTTAGTAAATATATTTGATCCATATCCTCTCCAGGTGTGGTGGCAATGCAGTTTTAAGTGTACTTTTATAAGGTTGAGGGCAGTTTATTCCAGGTCTCCTTTTATCTGCCTGGACACACCACTCACAACTGCTGCCAGCAGCAGGTCAGTGTGCTTTCACTTCAGCCCACATCCCACTGATACCACATCTAATGGGAGAGTAACAGGTAAGGCCTGGCAAGGGGCTGTGCAACTGAAGAGAGTCGTTGCACATGAAGTTTAATGTACAGATCAGCATCAAGTGAAATGGATCCCACTATGTCAAGTGGGAGTTCCCACAAACAGGTACCATGAATTTGTTTTGAACAGCTGTTGGGTGAGGCATGGAGGTTGGACCCACAATCAGAAGCCCTAAAGGGTCCAGCATGAGGAGCCTCAGCTCCAGATGTGAAATACTGAACCAGATTCCTATAATTTAATGTAGCTGCCAGTCGACACTAACAAATCTGAGGAATACCTGTGAGCTTTCAGGAGATTTCTGTAATATCTGTGCTTTCAGTCAGACTTATTTTGGCAGTTTTGCATGGAAAATAAGCACTAGACTCTAACACACAGAATAAAAAATTTCCCAGGGATTTATCTGAAATAAATATTACGGAGGAGTTCATTTTAATGGAGTTAATCCACCCAGAAATGGATAGCAGCAAGATATTTAATCATGGCATATCCAGTTTAATCACATTTAAAATCCTCTGGAAATTAAGCTTATACAACTTCCTTAATTTAGAGGACAGTATAATGCTTAAGTATTTAATCTCCTTAGAATTGATATTGGACTCAAGTCTTTTGCAGAGTTTCGTGAATAGATATAACATTCTTCATGTTAGCAAACTTCAGAAAAAGCTCAAATTAATGACTCGTCCATTTACGATCCCAACAAGATAGACTAAATAGCACAGAAAAAAGCTGAAACTTATAATGATTTGTTTTTTGGCCTTTAACATTGACAATGAAGGCCATTAAGGCCTTCATAGATACACTAAGACAACCATTCTATTCAATTTAACTTTCTGTTAATGAAAAGATTTAGACCTTCCCGGCAGCCTCTGGAGAATCTCACAATTCATAATTTTTAGCCTGTGTCTAAGAACCCTGTAACACTTTAAGCTACAGCTTTATGTAGCTGAGAGACAGGATGAATATGAGGTCACAAGTTATTAACCACACATTGCTCTGATTTTGTTTAGATAAGTACATCCCTGTATGTACCTCTATGATATCAGCATAGACCTTGCAAGACTTTCTGTAAAATACCCTGATTCCATTAATTTATTTCCTAGCAGTCTCAAAACAACTTCAGCCCTACCCTGTCTTGTTTCCAGGGAAGGCGTTCAAGCCAAGATGACTGTTGTAGATGGTAAATGATGGAGGAATGCAGCCCTTGTAAATACAACATGATTTCTCACCTCTTCCATTTTCCTAATGAGAAGCCCAACTAGCCCACAGATGCTTACATACTCCGTGCATGACTGAAGCCTGCAGACTGCACACACCATCCACCTTCCTTGCCAGGAAGTGCAGCTCCTGTAATAGGACCAGTCAGCGCTCATTTGCAAAAACAGCTTCCGGAAAACACCAGGGCAGCACAAGGGAGTTACTGCTCCCTGGTATGAGTAATGCATTCAGATTTGGATCCTAATTTAAGATGGCCAGCGCTAAGAGAGCAAAAAACAAAATGAAACTGCTGAAAATAATAAACTGAAGAATATTAATAGCAAAAATAGTTGCCAGTAATGAATTATTTCCCTCATCAATCCTTCATGCAAAAAATATCACTTCAGCTCTGTTGTATACAAGGCTTTAACATCACTCTAGCACTGGACTGTACCATAAAATAAGGCGATGCCTTGTCTCAACATGTGCTTTAATAATATAGTATTTGGAGTTTTATACCTAACAATAATTTGATTTTTCTGAATTTATTGATGCAGAAAGGGCTGTAAATTCCACGAGTTCTTTCAGTAAAGAATACAGAATATTTCCCACCACAAGTGTAGGGAATAAAATTGAAATAATAAATTCCAAACTCATCCAGACAGGCACATTCAACACCAAAGTAAATTCATTGACAGATTTACAATTAAGTTCCATATGGAATGGAAATAGTAATAATTATAAACATCTAGAAATACTATAGCAGCTCACATCTAGTGATCAGCAGGGAAAAGTAACTCATTTAGTTTCAATAAAGGCATAATTTCTGATGTCTTCAAATACCAGGAAAGAGAGGTTTAATGTAGTGGATTCTCTGAGAGAGAGGGATCTGTCTAATACTCAATGCACCAGCAAGCACAAAAGGAAGTACAAACCATTTCATCTCATGGGAAAGAAGTCCTGCAAACCTCACCTCCAAGGGCCTCCCATGCATGGTGCTGGAACCAGTGATGCTCAGCCCTGCCCACAGTAAGGAACACTGCTTTCACACAGTATCAGGCAAATGAGCCCAGGAGTGCAGCTGTGATGATTCTTGCAGGAATCAGCCTGTTATTGCTCTCCCAATGAGAGTCATTTCCACCATAGCAGATGCCATCATAAAAGGAAAGTCTCCTCTGAGTATTTTACTGCACTTTGATTTTTCAGGATGTTTTGAGATAAGATGAATATATCCTTGTAAATTAAGTCTTAAGATGTGGACATTGTGAACGCATCCTGACTTTTTCCTAGCCTGTGTGGATGTGGGGCTGGAGTGCCTTATTAGAGCCCCAACATGAACAGCTGATGAAAACTACTAATGCACACACAAGATGTGCAAGGTGGTTGGCTGGCACATCCACATTTTCCTTCTGTAAGAACCCACTTTCATGGCTCTCATCCACCCAAGGGCCCTAACTTAAAGCACTCCAAGCAAATTACAAGTTCCCAGATAATGAAAATGATCCCTACAAGTATTCAGAGATTTTTGTTGAGATACATTTATAACTATGCTTCCTTAAGAAAATCAGCTGGACATGGCACAGTGGAATATTATTTGAATTCAATTTTTGCTTATTTTTCTACTAAGCTTGGAAAAATTCAACATGAAGTTCACTGTGGAAAAAAAAACTCCTATCAGACAGACTGGATGTTGCATGCATAGTGATTTTTTTTTTTTAATGAAGAAAAATATAGAAAGATACCTGAACACAAATTGAGCTCAGATTCAAGAAAATGTTAACAGGAAACATCTTCCCATTTTGCACCAGTGAGATTTATGATGGAATAAAAAGATTACAAATTGTAGTTCACTCAACATCATGTTAGCCCTAAGGTTTATATTTAAACATATATTTCAGTGATTAATAAGCATCACATCAGCTTTTGGATGAAGCATTTTCATTCCAACCCTGCTTCTTCAAAGTTGAAAATAATATTTCTATGTATTTTTAACGACTTAATTAGGCTCTTAAAGATTTTTCTTCCAATGTTTCCTAATTTTATCAGTCTGAAAAAGATTTGAGTATATTTTTTTTCAGTTCATTTTGACTGAAAAGTTTTGTTTGATTCAATGTCACCTTGCAAAAAAAAAAAAAAAAAATTCAAACCTTCCTTTCAAATGTGTAATGAAAAAAAGTTCCACTCTCTAGAGGAGTGGTCATCCTCTAGTCATCTATTTTGATTAAAGTGAACAAATCTTTTCCACATGAAAAAGCTTGTAATTAAACTTAATACGAAATCACTTTGAATAAGAAGAGTGACGAAGCAGTGAATAGACTTGACTTTACCAGATGTTTAAAAATTGCAGTAAATATGTATTAATCTCCTTCAAATGAAATGCTGAAACTCAAAAATTGCTGCAGATCTGTACCAGGACTTCATTAGCCATTTACTTTTCTCCCTGCTGTAGAAGATGAAAAGCAGCTTCACTGTGTTATGTCATAAAAAGAATATGAATTCACTCAGCCTATTGACAGAAAAAACATCAGTTGTTTCAACTATTTTTAGTTCATGCAAATATTCTTTTGCAGTAGTACTACTACTGGCAGTCTATTCATTCTCCTCGTTAGTGTAGGGATTATGGGAATATTGCTCCCTGAATATTTAAATAATTCATTAGTTGACTGCTATTGTGTTCTGGATCAGTTAAAGCCAATGGAAACCTTTGATTTTAAAGGGTCAAAATTTCATTTGATGTTTGTAAAAGCACATCAGTGGAGCTATTTCATGGTTCTGGATCTGTACTGAAAAAAGCTTGGCTCATAAACCTGGTGAAGCACTGAAATAGAAAGGATTTCCTTGGGTTTTGGGATTCCCCAGAGAATTCAAAGGGTAATTTGCTGTGTAAAATACCATTAAAAAGTCAGGAGCCAAAATACAGTCCAATTATATGAGGAAAAATTCAATGATGTTTCTTTTACATTTAATAACCACTAATACACAAATCTGACAAGTTAATAACAATGAAATTCGGGGTTGTGAGATCTTAGGTGTCATTTTAATTGCCCCAAGACTGCAGAAATATTACTGCAGCAGCATGGATCCAGAACTAACTAGAGTCCAAGCACAGTAACTCTCCTGGTTCTGCTTTTCCTTGATTCAATACAAGCTGTGAAGCACATTCACAAGGGCAATTAAATCCCAAAAAATAAGACCTACAAGAACCTGGTTGCCTCGACATCCTAGCAAAACTATTTTGCTTTGTTCTCCAAAATACAATTGTTTCTCCTTTCAGATACATTATAATCTCTTACCAGTGCTCTTATAATGCCGAGTCTTCTGGTAAATTTTAATCCTAGTATTTTTAATCCCTTGTTCTAGTCCCTGGATTTGTCACATGCCTTATTCTAATAATACTGTACTTGTCCTTGAAAACGTATGGCTCCAATGCAGCGCTCTCACGGTGCTTCCAGTATTTGTTTAAACAAGATGTAGAGATTGTGAGAGAACACATACACGCCAAGGACAAATTTTCTTTCCCAGTCATCTTTCGCTATATATCTCAAGGTACTTTTTAATTGTTAAACAATTGATGCATTACCTTGGGAAGTGGCAAGTTACCTTGGACATTCAGTACTCTTGCTATCAACAAAAACAAGAAGGAGCTTGGCCTGGTAAGTTTCCCTATTAGCACAGCATCTCTCTCTTTCTTCACACAAAGGATGGAAAGTTCAAGGACAAGGCAAGTGACTGCAGAAATCTGGAGTCATTCAAAGTACAAACTTGAATAAAAAAAAAAAAAAAAGAGACAAAGATGGGTCATGTCTTTTGAGGCCAGTTCTGATTCTTTAACTGATATTTAATACAGTCCTATCATCTGTCAACATCAGTAGATACGAATTCTTACAATCTTGCATTGTTTCAGTGTAAGAAATAGCCATAAGCCTCTACAATTAAGACATGAAAAAAGTAAAGGGCCCTTCAGGAGAGATCTCACTCTGGTAAAAAGCCCTGGTGCTCTTTATTCTTCTTTGTGGTGACAATAAAGACAGACCTTAACTGACATACAGGGCACTGATTGGTGTTTCTAGTAAAGACAGAAGGAATTATTTTCACTTAATGCTCGAATAAAGCCATCGCACATGCTTTGGATGATGGATGGAATGGAACTGTTTCAGGTTAAACACTTAAATGCTGGATCACATCTTATACACGCCACTTAAATCTCATTAGTATAGCAAAGCTTCACTTAGAATTCAGTGCTTTTTTCCCCCACTTCTCCGTTGTTTCAGGCTGTGACCTGAAATTAAGTCAGAAAGATTTTCTCTAAAAAAAAGTTCTCTCTGTTCCTCTTCGCCCTGATGCAAATAAGGATATATCTTTCTTCTGAATTTTTTTTAAATAAGAGAATGAAATCCATGAGATTATGAACAACTATAAGAAAAAAAATATAAAAGATGCTTTCTCCTTGAAATTAGCATGCCTTGCTATTAATTCTATAATATTATTTGAGGGAACCAGCAGAGGAAAATCATGGTAGAACAAATTCACAATGAAGGCGAGAGATTCACTTTTTTTTTTTTTTATGCATCAAGAATAAGAAAAGCTCCAACAGAAGGACATAATTAGCATTCATATCTTGAAAGCAAACAAAACAGTTTCTACTCATGGCATCAAGAATCCCCTGTGGGCTGAATGCCCAAAAAAATTATGACTTGCACCCGTTTCTACCTCAAGAGGAGGAAGAGAACACTACTGTTTAGGGGAGATAGAAGAAAAGATGAGCTAAATATTAACATTTAAAGAAAACAAAGCCACAGGAGAGCACTGATGGTCTCTTTAGCCTACTGAGTATTTTAATGGAGAGATTTACGTAGTCTGAATGAATTACTATTATTTGTTGCCTTAGAGCATGATAGGACAGCATGACAGAGACCTAAGCTCTTCCTTATTTCCATTCTAGCATTTTTCTTCCTCAACATCTGTAAAAATTAATACACTGAATTCTGGCATTAAAGGCTCACCATCAAGCCAGAGCATCCAGAAAAAACAGGAAATATAACTATCCCACACATTCGTGGGTAAAGAATAGTCTATTCCTACCACTTATAAGTGTTGGCATAAAAAAAAAAAAAAAAAAAAAAAAAAAAAAATCAACAGCATTTGCTTGTGAAGAATCAGCTTTGGAAGAATGGTTGAATAAGAGGATTCTTTGTTTCATCACCTTCTTTTTGACCTCAATAATACAGTCATTTCTTTCAAAATACTTACTATAGTACTATAGACTTGCGTGTGAAAGCTATTTTGATCTTTGAATAGAAGTACTCTGAAGACTCCTTTTCCTAAACTGTGAAGTACCGATAGCTATGCACAGCACAAGACCTGCTCTCGAGGGGCAGCAAGCACCCTCCCCAGAAGCAGAGGCAGCAGCTAGTGGTACAAATTCCCATGGAGAGCAGCAATACGCTTAGGTGATGCCAGTAGCCCTGACTTCAGCTGTCTACATCTCTCACTGCTTTCACAACTGCCCTGGTCTGCTGGTGTAGAAGAGCAGCACAAGCCCTGTTTTATTTATTTATTTATTTTTAAACACAGCTATGAAATAGTTTCAAGAGGAGTTTGTAGTACCAGTAGTGGAAAAAAAGAAGATGCAGGAGGAGGCATGGGAGGCCTCACTAAGAGTTCTGCAAATGTTTAGAGCAAAAAGGTCACCCTTGGTACCAACCCAACCAGCACGCGGTGACCTGAACCTGCGATGTAACCATGGAGCTCATTAGTGCCCATAAATGCACCCTCCAACCTGTTTAACAGCACTGCTCATTAGGGGTAGCACAGCACTCACACTATGCTTGTCCCTTTAAATATTTTGATTGCCTATAGCTGCACAGTTAAGATATCAGTCGAGTACACTTTAATTAGCCCAGAGGAAATCACAGTAGGGATGAAATGAGTTGGGTTGTTATTCTTCTGTTTTTACTAACAGCAAATAAAAGCATGTAATTAGATTAAGACATTTTTGGGATCTTAAGGTTATCATAACTGTAAACAACAGTATATTTATCTAATCTGAGAGCGGCACTTGAAGTATGTTTTTGCTCTGAATAGGAAATATTAAAATTACAATAGGCCTACAGGTTTTTGAAGAATTGCACATGGGTTGAAATACGCAGTTAAGCAGCAGTTGCAGGGGAGAGTTTTAAAGAAGGCTTTCCAGCAAGAAAACCATTTCTGGATTTGTTTTGGCAGTGTCAAAACACATCTTTAGCATGAAATAAAAATATTTTGTTTTGATTTATTCAGACTCATTTATATTAAAATGTATTGTTTGAATAATGCATTAGTATGCATAATATTCCATAATTCATAAAGTATGCAGACTAAGATTTAGCAACATAATACTCAAAAAAATCTCAATTACTTCAAAATGATGTGATTTTGGTATAACTGAGATAAAGCAATTTAAACAGAATTTTTGAAGACTTCTTTCAGATTTTTTTCCCCCACATTGTAATTTCAATGCAAGTTTCCTAACAGTTTATCCCACACTATCTGCTATTTGAATTTCAGACAAACTCTTAAGAGCTTGGTTTTCCCTTCAGTTATATTGATGTAAGGAATCTTTCAGCAAAATTATGTGTAAAAAAAAAAAAAAAAAGTATGGCCAAAGAAAAAGTTGAATAATGTGTATTTCACTGAGATATCATTGATTAGTTGTAATAATGTCCTACAAGCTTTATCTGAAAGGAAAATCTGAAAGATTTCATCTTTTAAAGATAGTCTTTTAGACACGTTTCCAACCCAGTTTTGGGAAAGTGGTTTGTAACGGGAACTGCAAAATGAAACAACTGCAGGAAACCACTGCAAGTTTGCTTGCATCAAGGAATTATTGTATGGGAGATATTTGTACTATTACCAGATTTCCCTTCAGCTGAAGAACGTTATGTTCTCATAGCTCCTAAACAGGACTTTGGAATTACCTCTGAAATTCCTTATGGCTCTTACAAATGAGCCCACAGATCCCCTTGGGAACACTGTAGGAAAGCCAGATCTCACTGGGGAGATGATGAGAGACAGCAAAATGAATGAATGTGCAAAAAAAAGAACCAGCCCAGTCTACACATGGCCAAGGCTGTGATGAGGGCGGAGGGGCTGAAGAAAGGTGATTCAGCACAGTTTCACAAGGCAGTTTGCTATGTTCTAGAGGGAGCATTCTGCAAATTAATTATCTGACGGAAAATTATCACCAACAGGCTTCTTAAAAAGGAATATTGTTCCTTTAATGGCAAAACCCTCAGAGCTGAAGAAGTCCATACTACCAAATTAATGGGACATGGAGAATTAAACGCTCATCTCCCACTGGGTTCTCTATTGGTCTTTGTCTTTGCATCTTACCTGAATTCTGCCCTGGATTCCACCTAGCACAGATCTATCGAGGGCACAACAGGAACCCACAGCCACAATCATTGGGGCTTTCACTTTGGAAAGACTCAGAATTCTTAAAATACTTTGAGTACACTCCCATTAATCACCCATTGCAAAATGAAATATATCCAGGAAAACACTACCATTGGTAAGAACTTTTATAGGCTACTATCTTTTGATATTTTCTTTGGAATCACTTTCCTGCTCATCTGTGAGTATACAGAACAAAGGTTTCACATCTCACCTCAGACAAGAAGACTTTGCATTTATTCCTATATTTTACATGGTAGACTGAATTAACCAACAACTGCATCCACTACCAATATTAAGATAGCAACACAGTGGAGTTGGATTTGTCACTGATCAGAGGAGTTAATACTGAGCACTCTAGATAGGATGGTGCAGCTCTTATATGGTACACACCTGTCTTGTAAGAATCAGGGTTATATATATACGCATTTTTTTTTTTTCCTCTTATTGACTATATAGGGTTTTTTACTGATTTCTACCCCCACAGAACCAGCACATCCATAACTGAATGAAACCTCTTCTTCTCATTTTGCTGATCATAGTTTGAAAAATCTTAATACGGTGTAGATTACCCAGAATCCTCCCATCACTGACTCATCACTCATACAAAAGCCCTTTCCCTATTACATACATCTCCTGCAGTAAATCTTCCATACTTATTGATTGTTGAACATCAAATTCTGGAGAGAATAACCTAATGAACTTTTCCACATATCACTCTGACCTTTTCTAGATAAATTCAGTAAAGGCAGCATTATTTCTTCCTTCATTCGTCTTGCAGTAATTCTGATAGATGCCACCAGAAATGACCCACAAGACTGAGATAATTATTTTCCTGCCAAACATCACCAAGATCCTGTCCCTTCAGCAGATACTGATAACGCTGTGGCAGACCACACACTGCTGCATAACCATGATATCATCACACATTTCTTTCTTTTACTGTGTAAAAAAGCTGCAAATATCAGACTTTGCTTTTTTTTTTTTTTTTGGCTCATTGGAGAGAGAAGAGAGGCAGAAGTACAGCTGTTATCCAAAGCCATGAATGCTCCTCAGAGCTTCTGGAAACTCACCCCCAGGGAGGACAAAATGAAGGCATCAGCTCTGAAGGGTATTTTCAAGTTCAGCAGCTGAGACACCAGGAGATATGGAACACCAAATTAGGCGCTAGCTCCACTGAGCTTCTGTCTATGGCAGAGATCATACAGCACAATGACATCAATAGGAAATCCATAGGTTTTGATTTTATCCTGGATGCAGCTTTCCTATGAAACAGTCTGGTTTGTGACAATTGCTTTATATGTCTGTTCTTAGCAGATGCAGAAGGAAAAGCTAAATGGACATCAAATATCAATCTGTCCTTGCCAGCAACGTGCTGCCAGCCCAAACGTCTATTTTAACTCAGAATAATGAGAACATTTAGCCCTTTCAAGTTCTGGTTTCACTTCAGCTAAAGCAACTACACATCAACTTAATGTCTTCCTTTATTCAGTGACACAGAGGTCACCGCTGTGAGATTTATTTGATTTCACAGTTTGGCTAATTAATTTGCTCATTCTGAGCATACACCATCAGCGTTGCTTTTGGAGTAGTACTACCAAAGCAACAGATTAATTTACATGGTACAGTGCATCCGGAATAATTATTACCCCACAGAATTGTTATTGCACAAAATCTGAGGGGAGAGGGAAGTTTCCTACTGTGATAAAAGGGCTCTGTTTTGGTTTTATCAGCTGAAAACTATGAGGACTAGATTACAAAAGAAGCTTCTTGCTAATACTAAGCAGCACAGATATCCCAAAGTCCATAAAGCTGTTACAAGACCAAATTTGTTTCTCAGTTTTAATTCTTATCAAATTATGTTGACAGGCTCCAAATTCTCAAGCCACCCCCATTCCTCCAGCAATATTAGCAGACACTTCACTGATCAATGCCGATTAATATAGCAGCAGTTTCCTTGACACTCAAGTGCTGCTTACCTGCTGCTTCGAAGCAAGTCTGTATCAAGGTCTTTATAAAGACGTACTTGAAAGCTGATGGGAGCACAGGTACAGAAGGGAAACTTTAAGAGGACAGCAAAGTGAGATCTATAGCATCTTGCCTCGAGAAGGTTAAGTACCTCAAGTTCTGGACAACGGATTGACCAAGGAGACAGCTTTTACATTACCAGTCAGAGCTGATCTAAATTCTCTTGTTCTGCTTCTTGGGTCTTCGATTTGCTTTGACCAATGCGTTAATTCTTTTCACTAAGCTACGAGAAGCGATCTTGACTTCTCGCTGGACATCCAATTCCTACAACTCGTTTCCATTTCTGGGATACTCAGCGACTGAAGCCCAGAGGCTGGAGCTGGGTGCTAAGGGAGTGAGCTCTGCAGCTGTGAACGCCAACAGCAAGAGTGAGCAAGTGAAGTTTTAAAGGTCTCCAGCATGCCCCAAGAAGGTGACAATTGGGATGAAGTAAAGAGATGTCAATGACTGCTTCCCTAATTAGCCTTAGAAAGGACTTGAATTGCTGTCACCTGGTCAAGTGAGCTAAGAACAGGTTAAGAGCGTTAAGACTTCGCAGGTAATTGGCAGACCAGATAGGATGTAATTTGCAACCCATTTGGAAGTGCGCACATTGCACAAAGCGCCACATTACAGGTTACAAAGCAAATATATTGACCTACGTACCTGTTATATTTTCCTTCCATCCCACTCCCGGCTTCTCAGAAGCACAGATAGGTGTATTCATTGTAGAAAACCTTCCATTTATAGGTACCTCCAGCCCTGCAAGGCTTGTGAATACAGGCAACCTACCAAAAGAAGCGTTTGTAGTGCAATCCTCCCCTTAACAGCAGAGGAGGTTTCCCCGGCCTGTGAGAACTCTGAAGAACCTTCCAGGATGTTCTTATGACAAAACTGTGCTAAGGGAGCCCACAACCTCACAGAAAGGACAGGGTCTGGGCTGCGACAGCCTGCAGCAAGCAGGAAGAAAAAGCAGCCAGACTGGAGCTTTCTGTGTCAGAGGCTCTTAGCTGCAAGGATGAAAGTAACTGCGACTGCTGGATGGCTTTTAGGGATTACAGTAACTGAGGAAGTTGCAGGAGAATGTCAATAAAAAAGCTGCTGCTACGTTGGCCATAACTCGTTCAGAGAGCTGACATAGGTGATAAGAGCCTTCAACAGAATGGGCTGAAAAAGATAACTGCTCCCATTTCTTCTCTTTTTCCCCCTCCATTCTGGGGAAGTCAGTAAGGCAGCAGCATACAATGAGCACGTGTATCCTGAAAGAATATTTCTTTGATATCAGGCTCATCATTAAATAGATTAGACTCATAGTAGTAGCAGCTGGAACAGTTCTTTCCTGATCTTTGGAGTTTATGCAGCTACACTTCAGACTCAAAAGAAATGTTATTTGCAGGCATAATTCGTCCTATTTTGACCCCATTCATAAAGTCAAAATAACACTGTACATTTACTACAGGGGATTTTGAACTCCATTTCACAACTATGATTTTTTTATTGCCACGGGGAAATCAACCAATCATGGCACATCAGAAAAAATATACTGGTGACCCCATTTAAAGTGAACTGGTCAACTGAATTGAAATGTTTGAAGATTAAGAATACAGAATTTTATTAGCATTACTTAGACATCATAATACTGTCTGCGTATAATGCAAACAGATGAAAAGCATTTGCTTTGTGTAGAATATATAACAAGCCCTTCAATCAAGCCTTCTCTACAGCTTCCAAGAACTTGATAGCTTGAACACAACTAGAAGTTTTTTTTCCTCTGTACCATAAATGGAGAATTATTTCACTGACATCAGTGGCCCCCACTGAAAAGACAAGGTACTTGGGTTACTCAGAGATCACATCTTGTCAGATTAGTTTCTAAGAGGAAAAAAAGAAGCTGGCAAAGCTTGGTGCAGCCTCCCTCTTTGTCCAAATCATTCCTTCAAGCTTTCTTGACTGCAGCAAAAAGCAAACCAAGTAACATCACTTCCACATCTTCCTCCTCCTTCTATAGCACAGTTGGACCTTAAGCACCTACTTCCCCAGCCAGGCACCATTTCTCAGTCTCCAATAATCATAGTACACAAAATAGTCATAAAACAAACAAACAAACAAACAAACAAACAAACAAACAAACACCTACCTTTCATCCAAGTACTTCCCTTCCTGCACACATCCCCCTCCTGCTCCTCTACCTAGCTAACCCAAGAAACAGCTGCACTTGCTTAAATAAATACCAGTGATTTCAGCCCACAGGTTCGGTGAGTTCTGATGAATTGAGGAGATTCAAGTCACCTGTGTACTCTGGATTTCTATGAGTAAAATGAAAACAAAATGTGAAAATAAAAAATACCAGTTGATCAAGTGATCAATTGAGGGTCTATGCGTTTATAGCCATATGAAGGCCAATGGCAGGCTGTACCCTGGAGGTTCGAAAATGCCATAGATACAGACATACACATATGTAGGTGTATTTATATGAAACACACAGATACTGTATTACACATGTCTGTGCAAAAACATTGTCTTCTTTCAGCAGATGAGATTACAGAGGTAGAAAAATGAGCGGTTGGTCCTCCTGATAATTTTCTGAACTCGTTGCTTACAAACACCTCCCATTCTCTCTGCTGAGGACCATCCATTAGACAATGCTGTTCCTAAGGCTTGTTTTGTTCATGGTTCTTTGCTTTCAAGCAGTGTGCTCACAATAGACATTCAAAATCCCTGTATGCCAGATATAAATACCATATTGTAGCTGCATGAACCTGATTGAAAATGCATTATCTGGTAATGGTACATGGAGCTTATTTCGCATCTCTCGCATTCTCATTCATTGGAGATCAGATCAGGCCAAAAGCTGTAGCCATTGAGTGTACAAGCAATAGACTGTGTAGAATGAACTGTGATATTGATCCACTGCCTGGAGGATAGGTCCCACTATCACAAACAGTATATATATGCAGCACTGCTGCATATAGTACTTTGAATATATAAGCTAGGACTGGGGCTGCAATTAGAGTTGGGTTAAATTACTAGGCAGAGTTGTTTAAAAAGTGATAACCTGTTATGCAAAGGTCAGTTTTGTAAGCTGAGCTGTTGCTTGTGCTTATTCCTGGTGTAATTCCCTCAAAGGACTTTTCTTTTGGCCTACAAAGAGCTGTGTGTGGCTGCAGGTGAGGTAGCAAAGCCTGTAATGCCATCCTTAAAGTGCATGGAGGCATGAGATGTAGAGATGTAGCCATGGAAGAAGAGTGCAGTTGGTAATAGTAGGTATCTGGAATTGGAACAGAAGTGCATTTCTAAAAAGAGCCAGTCTGCATGTGATAGTGACCTTTACACTGTGGGGGAGCAGAAGGGCTGTGACTTTTAATTTGACACTCAACTTCATGGTCTGCATCAACCAAAGCTCTGTACGTGGTCATAGATGTATCTGTTGCTCTCTCTTGCGTGAGTTCCCTAATTTAGTGATCTACTCCATTCTGGTAGCTATTTCTATCAAGCAACACAATTTAAATTTTCTCACTGACGACCATCATCAATACAATTGTACTATGATTATCAGACTGTTTGTGCACTTATCCTACAAATACAAACTGAACTGTACACAAAGTACTGTGCAAACTGTATACAGAGCCATATTTTCATTTGCTTGGTCTATTGGAAGGATATGAACTGAGTGCCTAATTAAAATGAAGTGAAACTCATAACAGTTTATTTGCACAGCAGTGCATTTGCCACGTTAGTCATTACATTGCATTCAGTACCTTACCATTTAGTTATAGTACACCAGAACTGCCACTTAAAATGAAGTGTAACATATTCTTTCTTTTATTTGTGTCCAGAGTCTTAACCATCTGCTTTATGTGGTTTCATCAGTTTACACATCATGCTACTAATGACGACAAAGCTCTAATTGAACAGTGCTGTAAATGATAAGAGGGACCCATGCTTACCAGCAATGGGTGAAACTTGAACAATTCACTTCTGATCACCATTCTACATGTAGAGTTATGCCAGCCTTACCTTTAATGAGTCCAAAATCAAGAAAGAGGTGGAATTACAGATTCCATCAATGCAATTCCTGGAATGGAATTGCAGATTCAGGACTATGAAGTGCATACATATTGCAGTATTCAAACAATCTCTTCAATGTAGAGCATTGTATGATTCTATGATTTGTTTTTCTCTGTAAAAAGTCCTGTTCATCATAGCATACATCAATTTAGTGGCTGAAGAGAGTGAGATATCTAAGTACAGATAGAATGGTTCTGCTCTCCAGGAGGATATATTTCCTCTGGATCTTTTTTGGAGGTGCAGAGTGTGTACCCAGAAGATGACCTCAGGAAATGGAACAAAGATGCAGTGCTTATGGGACAAAGGACACCCTTCCTCTGCAACCAGTGACTTAATGTTCTTCACCACCTGAATGGCCCACAGTGCTGAGCAGGGATCTCACCTTTCTTCAGCTGGAAGGACTTCTTTTGCTTTTAATTGCATATGTTATGACAAACTACTGAGCCCTTACTGTGAAATTTAAACCAGAAGCCAGCACACTGCTAAAGCAGTACGAAAGCACAGATAAAGCAGATCTGCGAAGCCTTTGAAGAAGTGTCTGTGAAAGAAGAAAAGAATGAAATGCAGATGCAAAGTGCGTGTGTGTTTCCTGTACCAGCATAGTGAAGGTGTCCCAACTAGGCTGGGGATCCTAAGAACTGTAATCAGACATAAATTAAAAAAAAAAATACATTGATTACAATTGTAAATCCAAGGTGCTATTCCCAATGTCTCTACTAAGTAATCATATACTGAATTGTTTTACAGTAGCATAGAAAAGATCTTTGAGATTTTTGCTCAAGTTAAATAAATCTTGTAAAGAAAATATGTTGCCTCATTCAGCAAACATCAAACAAGCATTTTAGTTCAACTTCAGAGGTTGTGTAAACAGTATGCAAAAACTGGGTCAAAATATTTGTTTTAAAATGCTGCATATCTAAATAGGAAAGGGAATTGTTAATCCACGGACAGAATAGATCACTCTTGCACTGATTACTTTCTTCTAATTGTTTTTTAATTGTTGCCATTGGTACTGTGCATAAATGGTGGGCATAAATAATTCTACTTTAACAGAAGAGTTTGCTGAATTGGAGATATTAATTTAATTTTCAAAATCTCTTTCCCTAAAGTTTGAAAATCAGCACATTTAAAGATGTGAAGGCAAATTTTGGAGATGTCTGGTTGGGAACACGTGCATTGCTATTCCCCTAAGCAAGCCCAGCCCACACACTTGGCATAAACCTGCAATGGGAATTTA
>NW_024885156.1:0-13546 GCF_019232065.1 Centrocercus urophasianus | reverse complement strand
GGGCAGCCTGGGCTGCTGGTTGGCGACCTGCACACAGCAGGGGTTGGTGCTGGAGGAGCGCTGTGGGCCTTTGAACCCAGGCCGTGCTGGGATTCTATGATTCTATGGTTATGGCAGGGATGATAAGCAGGAGAATCTAGCAGCCATCTCTTCTTACAGTTTCATGTTATTTCCTATCTTCCAGGGTAGAGAAGGTGTGATGTAATTGGTGGTACTTGTACTTGCAGTTCTTGATCAGCTTTGCTCCCGGTGTGTTTTTTACCCTCTGTTTGTTCCCTTGGCAGCCATGGTAAGGTGTGCAGCATGTTTTTTGTAAGGCAGTCTAAAAGTGAGGAGGGGGAGATGGCAGGCTGCACTTGCTGGAGTAAAACTCAGCAGTAATTTCTATGGGAATTTCCTTGCATCTGACTGAAACTTCTGTGGGCACAGAGCTTGTTAAGGAAGTCAGCCTTTCTGGTATCTGTTGATGCAAGCAAATACTGCCTCTTTGAGGAGGAGGAGGGGGAAGAAAGCTTTATATTGTCTGTAGTGGAACAAACCAAAGGTTTCATCTGCTGATTCCTGCTAATGATGAAAAGCAGTTTTGCTCTCTCCTGCAAAGTGTCATTCAGGAGCCAACATAAACCTGTTTTTCTAGCTAATCAAAAGCTGTAGTAAAGCCATTCTAATGTGGTTAGGACAGCAGCTGTTCTTTGCTTTAATGCCGTCAGAGGTACTGTAATCTATCCCCAGGTTCTGATATCAGTTTTCTGGCCCAAGGAAAAGGCTTCTAAGTGAAGGTCAGCCATCATTACTAATGCATACAGATGTTGCTCTCGAAGTAGCTACGTTCTGGTTTAATCACATTCAAAATGGTAAATCTGTAATTCTAACTAATTAACTGAAGGGAATTTCTCAAGTGTTTCCTAAAAAAAAGTTAATGCTGAACCAGAGTTTAATGTAATTAGTAAATAATGCTTTACAGAGCTTGAAAGAAGAAAGAATACAAGCTTGAAAAGGCAAGTAGTATTGAAAAATAAGGGATACTGAGGGGTGAGTTCAGGTCATGCAAGGTTCGAAAGAGAGCCGTCAGCCTGAAGGCTGCAGCATTGCTTGAGCCAAATTCCACCACAGGTCTGAGCAGAGAGGTGAGAGTTGAATCAAGGTGAGAGGAATGAGCAGTTGGTTCTGTGCACTTACCAGCCCTTCTGTGCCAGACAGGTAAATCCGTGTTTCTTTCAGGTTGGTGGATGCTGTAGGATTTGCTGCAGTAGTGCTGGGATTCCTCCGTGGCTGTGTGCGATTCAGTCCTCATGCAGCCTAAAGCCACAACAGATATAAGTGATACGCTTCTGTCCGTGGGGATTTGTTCCACTTCATTTCCTAAGCAATACAGTCTATGAATGGTGTTAAAAATGAAGTATCTTGCACTTTTTTCAGTTGTCTTACTTCACTGTGGTTACTTGTAATGATGGAGGTTCTTTACTAGGACTTGATTGCGTTCTGTAGATGCTCTACCCTGCTTGAGTGACATGACTTCTGTCCTGTGCTTTGAAACTTGATACAGAGGCATTGCGAAGATGGTAACTGTGTTGTGTGCGTCTCAGAGGGACCAGAGAAACCTTTTCCATGCAGTAGGGACAGAAGAGCTGGAGGTCGGGATGACAGTAGGATGGGGAAAGAGAAATTACAGTATCTTGGCAAGGGAGTAATGAAGGCATCTATTGCATAGCAGCGGGGTGGATTCAAATTGGTGCGCGTTGTTTCTTAACCGACTTTGCAGTTAGTCTGAAAAGCATGAGGAGGTCGTCAGACTGCTGCGTGCAATCAGTTAGAAGCTTCTCATTTCATGTCACCGTAAGTAATGTTGCAGAGCTGTCTGATAGTTTCCTCCTGGTTTGGTGGTGTGACTGGCCTACAATGGAAGAACAGAACCAACAAGCCTCCAAGATGCTGAGAGCGTAGTGTGCGGCCCTGCTCGGAGTGAGAGCTGGCCCCTTCCTGACACCTCAGCAACTTGTGTGTGCCCTGGGGCTGGCTTCTAAGGGCCATGGGGAGCATCAGACAACGCATCTCTTCTGCGTCCATTCGTTGTGGCTGCTTGGAGTGCTGATCCCCAGTGCTGCCCCTGACTGCAGGCAGTTTGCTGGGGCTGAACTCCCCGTTCCCTTTGCTTCAAGTGGTGCTGTTTGGCTGGCTCAGGTTGTGCTGCAGCAAGGCACGGGGCTGCTGGGATCAGCTTTATGCTGCTTTGGTAACGAGTGGGGTTTTTTGGGGTTTGTTTCTCCAGTTCATGGGAACTCATTGATGTACAGAGAGCTTTGTCACAGCACAGGCTCTAGTCTGGAGGCAGCTCCTGTGCCACTTCAGGCATGTTTAATGCGCTCTCGCGTGCATTCTTCTGACATTACTTTCTTTCACTTTCTTGCCTTTACAAAGCTTTCAGGTGGATTCTCCTAAGAATCTGTGTTTGACAAGCAAAGAGAAAAATCTGACTCGTAAAATAGTTGTGAGTCTCTCGTTTGCTTGTTCTGTTTGTGTTTCTTGTCATCCAGTTCCTCTGAATCCGTGTGCGTGGCTGCTTCTATCTGTCTGCCCTAAAAGTGTTGCTCGTGGACGGTCCAATTTCCTTTAATTTCTCTCAACAAACACTGCAAAATCACCCCACAGAACAGCGTTAGGCTGTCCTTCCTTCCCGTCCTCTTCTTGCACCCGGAGCTGCAGATCTGCCCTGCTGTTGCAGCCGCTCCCCTGCAGGCGGCGCTGCGCTGCCGGCGCTGCGCTCCGTGCTGCGGCTGCTCCAGCTGCTGCCCCTCCTCGGGCCGTTCGAGGGGGCGCACGCAGCGCAAGGAAGATAATCTCTCCCCTTTCTTAGTCCAGTTTCAAATAAGTAACAAAGCTGGTATATTTCCAGAAGGCTTTCCCAGAGACGTGTTCATATTCATGACTAATTGTCTTAATGCGCCACCACTGAAGTTTTATAACTGAGGTTTTATCTGACTCCTCACTAGAGATGTACAGATGCTTCCAGTCCTTCATTGTAGTGTATGGGCTGCTGTTAACACAAGTAAATGAAACCTGCGTTGTGTCAGAATCCTGCACAGCTGGACTTTAGGAGAAGCTCCAGATTCCAGTTCTACTTTTTCTAAGCATCATGATGCACTTGAACTGTTTTCTTTTTGCCATCATATCTTTAGGTATGTAAGGTTGGGGGGAAGATCTGACACTAGGATTCTCACAGAAAAAACTGTAGGAACATCTATGTTCTGGAAATAAAGATTAAAATTATGGGTGTGAAACGCACTGTTCCTTTTGTTCCTTCTGATCTCTAGTTGCAGCAATTCGCCTTAATGGTGGAGATGAACGAAATGGTTGTAAATTAAGTCTATTCATACAGTACAAAGGGAAATCCTGGCTAGGACAATAAATAACAGCACTTTTAATGAGTTCTTAGCAGTATGTGAGCTGAAGGACATCAGCAGATATGTGCTGTGGGCTCACCAAGTGCCATGGGTGCCATCTGCTGACTCCTGCGTGCACAGCATAGCTCTTCAGCTGTGGAAAGGTGGAAGAAGCAGGTACTGATTTTAGGAATGTAGTTCTTAATATCTTGCTTTGTATCTGGTGTAGTAACAGAACTCAGAGAAGGGGCAAAGTTAACAGGTAGAGTTTCACTAGATCCTAGGCTAGTTAGTAGCGTGTTCATTAGATCAGTTCTAAGGGGAAAATGGTTTTGACTTCCTTGGCATGGTTGCCTTTAAAATCTAAATTGATGTATTACTTTGTGTCACTCAAATGAATGTCAGTGAGTATCTATTGAAAAGAAATCTGATCCTAACGGGCACGGAAATGTAACATGCTGTAGTCCCAGGTTATGTTGCTGCTGTAAATCAAATGATGTTCTGGCACAGGTTCCAGTGCTGTAATGTGAGATCATCTTTTCAACTGAATTGTTAAAATGGTCCATGATGTGCTTTTGGCTGAGGATGAGGAGTGCTTTCCCTTGCAACTTCCAGGAGTGATGTGAGGGTCCACGTGGGCCCTGAGATCATTCCCAATGAACGTTTTGGAAGGCAAGACTTATCAGCACAGGGTTCAGTTACTGTGACTGGCCTCACTTTCTGCTTATTGGCCTAGGAGCTCTGCTTAGGGCCAGGATGGAGCCTTCCCTCCTGGCCTGCATGATTCCATAGTTCAGCTGTCTCAAGTCCTGTCCTCAGGCCGGTGTTGTTAGACTTAGGACTGGAGAGGCTTTAGCACATCTGTCTCCATCTTCTGTTCCTGCTGCTCCCTGTGTGGATCCGCACACCTTCCTGCTGCTTGCTGGGTGCTGTGCTCAGCGCCCTGCTCTGCCTGCTTGTTCTGTGCTGCAGGGCTGGGCACTGGGCCTCGAGGACCCAATCTGTGTGCTGCTCTCCCTCTGCTTTAACCTCTGCCACAGGGGGGCTCTGCTCCTGCTGCTCCCTGACGGTGGGCCTCAGGCCTTGGCAAGGGGCTTTGGCATTGCTTAACTTTCTTGTAGGAGTAGCTCTAGCGTCCTGATACCAGCTTAAGCTATTGGATTAATTGGAGATTTCTTATGAGATATCTTGGGATTGCATGATTGAACATGCAGTGAGGGTTTAGCTGGTTATTCATGGAAGCATTGTGTGTGAAATAGGGACCATCATTCTAAAAGCATCTAGTAGAGGAACTGTAATAAAGAGTTGTGCCCAACCAAAGCATGGGCACATCTTTATGTGATCCTGGTGCAAATCCAGGTTTGCAACAGGGACTCCTGGAAGAGCTGAATGCAGACTGCAAAGGCCCATCCTGATGGAAGGCAACTTGAACCTTGGAGAACATCAGTGCCAGTCTCTGGTGAGCGTGCTTTGTTAGCGTCATGGCCACACAGCAAGTGAGCACTAAAGCACTGAACTTACACTGGGAAGTAAGAAATGGGTGCTGGGAGAAGCGTACAAACACTTTCTTTTTTTAACTGGGGTGTGATCCTTGGAAAATAGTTTTTATTTTATTTTTTTAAGCTTCTACATGTTGTTGGTGCAAATCATCACAGTAAGTCTTAAACATGAAGTTTGAGTTATGTGAAATTTCAGACAGCTTACGGAGCTGCTCAGATCACAGAATCACAGAACAGCCAGGGTTGGAAGGGACCTCAAGGATCACGAAGCTCCAACCCCCCTGTGCCATGCAGGGCCACCAACCTCCCCATTTCACAGCAGCCCAGGCTGCCCAGGGCCCCATCCAACCTGGCCTTGAACACCTCCAGGGGTGGACGGGGCATCACAGCCTCTCTGGGCAGCTGTTCCAGCACCTCACCACTCTCACAGCAAAGATGTTGAATTAAATGTCTGCCAGCTTGAACTGTTTGAACTGGAGCTGTTGGAGTCACCTACAGGGTTTGAACAAAACATTTTCGACAAGTGAAATTTAAGTGCTCTGCAGTGCTGAAGGCAGTCTTCCAAAAAGCAAGTATTGATACAATCACCGCGGGAAACCGATTTGCTTCTTAGTGCTTTATATTAATAAATTGCTTTTGATACTTAATTGTCTGCTGAGCTCAGAATCCTGATGCGTTTTTAAATGTCTCCTGTTTCATCTCTGTGTGTATATAGCTCGTGTCTTTGTGTCTGTTCAAGGCTTTGTGGGTCTCCTGCTGTGGCAGCTAACTTTGTATGAAGTGGCTTTACTGCTCTGCTGGTAACAGTGAGCTGAGGCTGGAGAGTTTCTAACCCAGCTCTTAATATTGTGTTACATCATTGAACTCGGCCAAGTTAAAGGTTCTTCAGTGCTTCAAGCTGTGTGTTTCTAACGTGAGGTGTGTGGCTGGTAGCTTTACAGCAGGTAAAAAGGTATCTGTTCAGGAGTGGTTTTGAGTGTATTGTTGAGGCAGTGCTGAATAGAAATGCAAAAAACCCACAAAAAGTCTTCATAGAGCCCTAAAAGTGTCCAAAGGAGTGTGTTATTTACAGGAAAACAGGGTGCTTCCCCTTGAACCTTAAATGGCTTTTGTTTTCATGCCCCACCAACAGGGCTATGCTGCCGTGTTAAAGCAGCTGCAGTCTCTCTGTATTGCTTTCTCCTGGTGTGAGCAGGAAGGTCTGTGCAGCTGAGGAAAGCAATGCAGCCACTTGTTTTTCTGAGGGCAGCATCTGCTTCTCAGCATCGACAGTAAATGGGAGCTCTTCTCTGACTGCTGAGGTACGTTTTCCTTCTCACTGCTGGAATCTGATGTGTGTTAAAGGTTCACCAGAAGGTGGAGATAAGGCCCTTTTCCAAGGCCTGGAGAGGCAGCATGGGAGCTTCTTCTGCTTCTTAGTGGCACTTCACATTCAAATCAGGGATGGATATGAATGGCTGTATGAGCTTTGTTCCTCATACCAACTGACACAGGGGTGTTTCTGCCTGCACCTAGGAAGTGAGTGGTCCCAGATAGATAGGAAGTGGGCAGTTTGCAGTCCATGCGATGGTGATGAAGCGTAACTGAGCAATTACAGACCTTTGAGACCCAACTTCCATTCTCAGCTTTATCTTTCTATCCTGACATTGCTTCATCTGTGTGCTAGAGAGCTCTCTTATTATCCTCCCTGGTGTGACAGGGATGTTGTTAGGTAGCTGTGCTGTGAGGGTTTTCTGAAGCACTCAGCATGTCTTGCTATTACAGGTAGCCCACATCTCTTTTTTCTCCTTTGTTTTAAAAAGGGGAAGAAAGGAATACTGTTGCATGAAGGGAATTGGAATCTGGTCCACATTTGTGCATATTAGGTGTCTTCCTTGGTGAAGTCTTTCTGAAGTACTTGGGTTACTTGGACAGCAAGGTAAGGTGGATAAAAGATGAGGCAGCAATGGTAACAGGAGGACGGTTGGACGAGATGATCTTGTAGGTCCTTTCCAACCTTGTCATTCTATGATTCTATGGGGTAGAGCAGCACGTGGGATCAACATCATAGCAGCAGTACGTCATCTTCTGAAATGTACAGAAGATGTACTTTGGCTTTTAGACAAAATGGAGAGACTGAGTGCTGCTTTGTGGAGGGAGCAGACGAGGTAAGGAGGCTGGGTTTTGTTTGGAATGCCTTCCAAAGACAATAAGACCCAGATCATAGAATCATGGAATCACAAGGTCAGAAATGACCTACAAGATCACTTAGTCCAACCGTCTCCTCATCACCATTGCCACCACCAGCACTAAACCATATCACACAGCACGTCGTCCAGGCGCCTCTTGAACACTGCCAGGGATGGTGACTCCACCGCTTCTCTGGGCAGCCATTGCAGTGCCTGACCACTGAGAGAAAAAGCTCTTCCTTATGTCCAACCTAAACCTCCTCTGATACAACTTGCAGCCATTACCCCGTGTGCTGCTTGTTGCCTGGGAGAAGAGGCCAAACCCGTCCTCATCACAGCCTCCCTTCAGGAGGTTGCAGAGTGCAGTCAGGTCTCCCCTGAGCTCCTCTTCTCCACACTCAACAATCCCAGCTCCCTCAGCCGCTCCTCATCAGCCCTGTGCTCCAGACCCCTCACCATTTCGTTGCCCTTCTCTGCACACGTTCCAGGGCCTCAACATCTTTCCTGCAGTGAGGGGCCCAAAACTGAACACAGCACTCGAGGTGCGGCCTCACCAGTGCTGAGTACAGGGGATGCTCACCTCCCTGCTCCTGCTGGCCATTTCTAATGCAGGCCAGGATGCCGTTGGCCCTCTTGGCCATCTGGGCACACTGTGGGCTCATGTTCAGCCGAGCATCAACCAACACCCCCAGGTCCTTCTCTTCTTCACACTCATCCAGCCACTCATCCCCAAGCCTGTAACACTGCATGGGGTTGTTGTGCCCAAAGTGCAGAACCCGGTACCTGGCCTTGTTGAACCTCATCCCATTCACCTCAGCCCAGCGATCCAGTCTGTCTAAATCCCTCTGAAGGGCCTCCCTGTCCTCAGGCAGATCCACATCACCTCCCAGCTTGGTGTCATCTGCAAACTTACTGAGGGTGCACTCAACGCTCTCATCTAGGTCATCACTAAAGATGTTAAACAGGATGGGCCCCAGTACTGACCCCTGGGGGACACCACTTGAAACGGGTCACTAGCTGGACTTCATTCACCACGACCCGCTGGGCACGGCCCTGTAGCCAGTTCCTTACCCAAAGCAGTGTGTGTCTGTTCAGACCACGGACAACCAGATTTTTATCATCTCTTCGTGCCTCTTGTTCCCCATGTGAGCACGTATTGCTTGTGTCCTCCTGGCTCTGTCTGGGGGAGCATTGTGGGGTGTCCATGCTTCCTGAAACATGTAGTAGCTTACATGTAACACTAAAATGAACATTAAAGATGATGTAAAATATTCCAATCCTTGCCATCAGGATTTATCTCTCTGATGACGTGTGAATGAATTTCACTGCCCTGTCAGGCTCTGCTGTTGCAAATTCATTTAACCCTCGTGCAGAACGACATGAAGGAGTTGAGATGAGCGTGTGGTTTGAGACACAGTGACTTCACAGATGCTGTAGCAAAACCCTTTTCATAAAGTTGTTCTGTTTCATATATGGACTCAGGGAAAAAAAGCCACGGCCACCAAAATAAACCCCAAGCAACTGGATTTTGTCGTCACCGAGCAGTTGGCACTGCACCACTGCCTACGTGGGAGCGTTTCCTGTAAGTTCTTGATATCAATTTCTGTCTTTTGTAACTAACAGGTGAATTGTGTGTAAGTGGGAAGGTTTGGTCCTGTGGCTGTACTGAGCCCTTCCAGCAGTGCTGGTGTAGAAGTTGGTGTCCCAGCATGCCAAATAGAAGTTCTACCCACAGAAATAATGCGTGCTCAGTTACTGGCTACAGTCCAAATGCCAAGCCACTTCTAGCCTCTCATTGTTTCACATATTGAGACATGATGAAACTTTCCTCATCTGTCCCTTGTGCTCTTTGAGGCCATGCATTAGGTTCTTTTCCAGCAGGGATCACTGTGCTAGGCAGGCTCTGGAGGGATGAGCAAGACCAAAATTAATAATCACAACTAGGGTGCCAGGAATCCTTTTTTTAGGTAGATGTGACTCGTGACTCATACTATTTTGTAACATCCTAAGTGATCTCGAGGTGATGTTGTATTTATGCATCCCTCACTTCTCAATGAATGTGCAGCCAGGCTATTTCATTACAAACTTCCTGTTTGGGGAAATGTTTAAGAGCGGCTTCACTGTATGTGGAAGAAATTAACATAATTTACATTGACATCAACTGAGCGTGGAAAACCTGTGGGTGTTTTTAATATTCTAAGAAAGTAAGGGCAGAAGGTAAATCTTCCATCAGTTTCATGGTTTTTTTCATTCTGAGTGCATGTTGCACATAGTATGCACAGGGTATCAGTGTGCCTACTGCAGAAAAAGAATCCTAATACAGAATGCTAGCAAGAAAGGTAATTTTAAGTAAGCCAATTCAGAGTTGGCTCACTGAACTACAAGCAGGCTCCTGACTGGAGCAGGTGAGGTTACTGAAATTGAGAACAAGAAGCTTGAGCAAGTACAGGGCAGCACAGCAGTGATGGCATGGAATATTTCTAGGCAGGGAGACAACTCCTCACTGCAGAAGTGATAGTTCTGTTTGTAATCTAACTTGTTCTCATTGACATCCAGACTTGCACTGTGTCCATTGCTGCCCTGAGCACTAAGTTCTCAATTGCATCTTCATGCCATCGTAGAAGTGTTGGTGGGAAGGAACGTGTGGAGGTCATCTGGGCTGACCTGATGAAAATGGGGATTTGCCAGCTCTAGATACATTCAGCTGTGACTTGTTCTGTGGTTTTTTTTTCTTCCAGCAAGCTCTTGAAAATATCCAGGAATCTCTAACCTCGGGGTACTCGATGCCTGTGCTGTGTGACCGTTCATAGAATGTTAAGGTTGGGAAAGACCTCTAAGATCTTTTAGTCCAACTGTCCATTTACCAGCAGCTGCCCACCATACGTGTCCCTTAGTGCTGTGTCTGCCCTTAAACACCTGCAGGAACGATGACCCCACTGCTTCCTTGGGCAGTTTGTTCCAATGCATTTGCACTCTTTTGGAGAAGAAATGTTTCCAGCCTGACCATCCCCTGGTGCAACTTGAGGCCGCTCCCTCTTATCCCATCTCTGTTACCTGGGAGCAGAAGTTAACCCCATCTCACCTGGGAGTTGTGGAGAGCGATAAGGGCTCTCCTGAGCTCCTCTTCTCCAAACTGAACAATCCCAGTTCCCTCTCCTGTTCCACAGAAGGCTCACATCCCATAGCCCTCGCAGCACTGCTGTTCTTCTCTAGACACGCTCCAGAGCCTTTCCAGTGAAGAAATGTTCTTGTGATACCCCACCAAGACCTCCAAAATTGTAACTTAAGTATTTATCCCTTATTTTACTCAGGTTTAGTATAATTTTCTACAGATTTGTCTGAAGTGTTTCAGAAGATACTGAACGTTGTCTGCTCTGATACTGATCTTAGTGATATTCTGCACATTTCTAGTTGCCAAATGAGTGTTCAGCACTCAATTACTAGCGTTTCAGCCTGTCAGTTCATCCAGCTTTCAACCCACAGTAAGCCTGTTCATGCAGAACATGTGTGCACTTCTTCAGCTTACAAATGAGATTGTTAGGTGAGGACTTTCATCAGCTGGCATTTCTCCAAGCTCTCAGAGTGCCTGTGTAACAGGTGATACTTGAATTACAACAGAATGCCAAGCGTTAGCTGTGTCTGTGTGTTTGGGATGATGTGTTTGTGTGCTTTTTGGTGGGTGGGAAAGCTCAGTTTGCCTTCTGTGAGCTACTGGACCCTGTAATGTGAGCTGCTGGATGGTCAGCCAGATTTCACTTGAAAACTCTGGGAAGTTCAGATGGGTTTCATTGCTGCCTTCACTGCCGGCGAAGGCTTGGTCAGAACAGCACGAGGCTCCTTGCTCGTGCCCTTGCGCAGGTGTGGGAGGAGGGAAGGAAAGCATGGAGCAGTGGAACCAGTAGGATTTGGTTTCCTATACTAAGGGAAGGAAAGAGGGAATAGGAAAGAATTCAATTGGAGAATTGTGGAACCATAGAATTGGAAATAGGTTGGAAAAGCCCTTAAAGATCACGGAGTCCAACCGCAGCCCAACCATCCCAGCCCAACTCTACCAGCCCTCCACTAAATCATGGCCCTGAGCACCACATGCAAACGGTTTGAAACACAGCCAGGGATGGGGACTCCACCACCTCCCTGTCAGCCCATGGCAGTGCTTAGCAGCCCTTTCTGTACAGAAGTGTTTCCTGACATCCAACCTCAACCTCCCCTGGCACAAAATCCGTATTGCGTTCCCCATCATAAGAAATAAAATATGCTGCTCCTTTTTCCTGCCCCCAGTGTGTAACAATGTGTAATGCTGTTTAAAGAACAGGCTTACTCAGACTGATTCTATTCAGAGAATAGTCTTCCCCCTCACCTATTTTTTTTATTATTACTGTTTTCTGAGCTCTTAAGAAAATGAGTGGTCGATCAGTGCAGTGTTTCCAGCCTTCTGGGCTGTTTATAAATCACAACTTCCTTTTGAATAGCTGCTTCAACAGAAATAAGTGCAGTTTCTAGTATGGTCGCAGTGTTCTCCAGCCTTGCATTTAAATTGCTGTGAGAGAGGGACGTCATTTTCTGACAGATAGTCTTGCATGATGTGGGAACTTCATATCAGCACTCCAGCTGATTTGTGTTTTAAAAGTGTTTTTATTTTCTAATTATAGAGCTATTAAGGTTGAAAAAGACCACTGTGATCATCTAGTCCAACCGTCTACCTACCACCCGTATTGCCCACTAGACCATGTTCCTGAGTACTGTGTCTGCCCTTCCTTCAACAGCTCCATGGACGATGACTCCACTGCTTCCTAATGCTTTAGAAAACAAAATGCAGCTTCTTGTTGAAATTGCTGATGGCCAACTGAGCATCCAGGTTAGCAGTCAGTGACCCAGAAGCATAGAATGATAGAATCCCAGCATGGCCTGGGTTGCAAAGGCCCACAGCGCTCCTCCAGCTCCAACCCCCTGCTGTGTGCAGGTCGCCAACCAGCAGCCCAGGCTGCCCAGAGCCACATCCAGCCTGGCCTTGAATGCCTGCAGGGATGGGGCATCCACAGCCTCCTTGGGCAACCTGTGCCAGTGCCTCACCACCCTCTGCATGAAAAACTTCCTCCTCATATCCAACCTAAACCTGCCCTGTCTCACTTTAAAACCATTCCCCTTGTCCCATCACCATCCACCCTCACAAACAGCCATTAAGAAAGCTGAGTATGAAACACAGTCCAGCCATTGGAGGGTGTGTGACCCAGCGTCAGAGACCTCTGCTGGGTGGAGGGGAGAGGAGGAAGGCAGGCGGTCTGTGTGTGCTCCAGTGTGCTGGGGAAAAAGGCTCTGTGGTAAGTGTGAAGTTGGGTTGAAGTAATGTGAGTATGTTGTGTTCGTGCGGCTGCTGAAGAGACATCTGCAAAGGCGTTGCTGTGCTAGATTACACTTGGTTGAATCTTGGACATAAGCGATGAAATAGAAAGCTGTGGGGGTAGAAAGGCAGCCAGTGGGGAGAGAGAAGTAAATCAGATTGGGTTCATTCCTCAGACTTTTGTGTCACATGCTGTAACATGCTGAGTGTATGGAATTGATGCTTGAGCAGCCTGTTCTGTAGAGAAGCAGTACGCTCGGTAGATGAGAGAAGAGGGGTGGATGTTGTTTATCCTGGGTTCAATAAGGCTTTTGACAGTCTTCCGTGGCATCCTTGTATGCACACTGACAGGAAGGGTGCAGTCGGTGAGTGGACAGGAAGTTGGGTTGTGGCTGTGCAGGCTGCGGGCTTACAGAGGTGTGATGGGCACACGGAGCCCAGCTGGGTGAGCGCTGTGCCAGGGGCTGGCACCTGTGTAAATGGCTTGGGTAATGGGAACAAGTTTTCCTACAGTAAAACCTCCAGGTTTTTTTTATCTAAAGGCATATTCTATCAAAGCCTGCTTGCACCCATGCAAATTAATCGTTGTAGACCAATTAATTCAAAACGATCTGTTACTTGTACAGATGTAGTGGGCGTTAGAGTAATTTTATTGCACAGATTTGTGAACTTCTCCGTCCGGCACTTCTTGGGGTTTTTACTCAAACTAAAATCAGGCTCTGTGGAAATAAAGCAGCTTCTATTGTCTCCTTATATTAATAAACTCCATTATACTTGGAGTTAATGCTGTGTTCCCAATTTGCTGATGATACATCAGCTATTGTTGCTCCACTCCATTGTTTCTTGTGGTAGGAACCTTCTTTCAGTTGTCTCAGAACATTCCTTTTTTTAACCTGCCTTCAGCTCCAGCTTTTATGCTGCTGACAGAACCAGCTTCCCACTGCCTACCTGCCTTCCTACATCCAGTTGGCCTCTTTTAATGGATTTTCTCATCCGCGTGTGCTTTGCTAGTGGCGTAAAATTTGAGTGACTGAAAATGAATTCCTGTTCCTTTTGTGATGTCTTTTTTGTTGTTTTATGCTGAATATGTTGTGTCCTTGCCCTGATTCCAGCTGTCAGAGCTGGACAGTCCATCGCCTTCTATGCTAAGCAAACTTCAGC
>NW_024885155.1:1343672-1344204 GCF_019232065.1 Centrocercus urophasianus | reverse complement strand
CAGCACGGCCTCAGCACCCAAAGGTTTGGTTCTGTGCCATCTGGAGGTGTTGGAGCTGCACGGGGATGGAGCAGAGGCCGTGGTGGCAGAGCAGCCCTGTGCCATCATCCCCGTGCCACCATCATCCCCGTGCCACCACCATCTCCATGGCACCTGCCTGCAGCGGTGCCGAGGACCACATCCCCGCTGCCATGGGGTGCCAAGGGGTGGGAAGGGGCCTCCACGGCACCCACGGGTGCTGCAGAGCCCCATGCAGCCCTGACCTGCGCTTCTCCCCGATGCTGAAGACAGCGCCTGAGCCCCCCCCGGAGCTCCGCACCATCAGCGGGGGGGGGGGGGGGGAGCGGGGGAAACACACAAACATTCGGGGCTGGGGTCGGGATGGGGGGCGGAGAGAGACGGGATGGGGCAGAACGGAGGGGCGGGATGCAGGATGGGGGCAGGATGGGGGCAGGGCAGGACGGTCCCGGTGCCCGCCCGCTCCCTGCCGTCCCTGCCTTTGCCCGGGGCATCCCCTACCTCCCCCCCCCCC
>NW_024885155.1:1340059-1343572 GCF_019232065.1 Centrocercus urophasianus | reverse complement strand
CCCCCGGCCCCGCTCCCCCCGCGCGGTCGCATTGCGGTGCTGCCGCCTCACCGTGCGCTGCCCGGGATCCGCCCTTGGCTGCGGGCTGCACCGCGGCGTCAGCGCATGGCCCGGCCCGGCGCTGTGCGGTTCCGATGCGGCGGCCGCTGTCCGCTCGCTTCGGTTCGGTTTTCGGTTCGGCGCGGTTCCGCCCTATGCGGTGCGGTGATGCGGGGCCGGCGCGGCTCTGCGGGGCTCAGCTCGGCACGGCGCGGTGCGGTGCGGCCGCCGCAGAGCCGATCCCGCCCCGCCGCCGGCCCCGCCCGCCGCGCCCGCCCCACCCGGGGCTGCCGGACCCCCCGGTACAGCCCCGAACGGCGGCGGAACGGGAGGGGACGGACGGACGGACAGGGGTGGGACAAACGGACGGGGATGGGACACGCGTGACTTGGGACACGGATACGGAGACGGGGACGCAACGACACGGGGACGGACAGACGGGGCTGGGGACGGACAGACGGGGACAGACGGACGCCCGGATGGGGGGCAGAGCCGTGGGAACCGCTGCGGCCGCTCAAGGGAACCGGACCGCGCTTCGGGTTCACGGTTCCCCCCCCCCCACCGGCACGGGACCGGGGCTGCGTTCCCCACTAACAGCGAGGGGCTGCAGCCCCCACAAAAGGCTCTGGGGGCGGCGCTGTGCGGCCGGGGCGCTCGCTCTCCATCCAGAGCAGCAGCAATTAAAATCCGCAGCTGCTAATAAGAGCAGCCAGCAGAGGAGCGGGGCTCCAGCACCCAAACACCAACACGGGGCTTTGGCTGCGCTTTTTGGGGACGAGCTGACAGCAGCCGCAGCCCCCCGCCCCTTTCCTCCCCCCCCCCCGGACCCCCGGCAGTGCTACCAGCCGTTCAGATGCCGCTCACTGCAGGGGATGAATGAGTTCCCTTCAGCATTTTCACTGCGGCTCCTCCTCCGTTCATTCACTCCGCAGCTCCCCACGATGCCGGGCGCTGCGGGGGCTTCCCAGGAACACACGGCACAGAGCGGGGCTTCATCGGGAGGGCTTCATCTTTCCCCAGTCCATACATCAGAGCATCAGTCCCACTGCAGAGCACCCCAGGGACCCCCAGTGAGTGGGGAAACGCTGCTCAGTGAATGGGGAAATGCCCGAGCTCAGCCCTGCCGTGCGCTGCCCGGCAGAGGTGCAATAACACACACGGATTCGCTGCATGGAGACAAATGAGATTCTCATCAGGCCCTGCTGATCTGTGCCAGCCGAGGCCTAAAATAACGCTGCCTTCCTCTCCTCCCCCCTCCCCCCCCCCCCCCCCTTTCGCCACTCCAGGTTTCTCCAAAGCAAGATTAATTGACTTCGGTGCGCCGCAGCAATTAAAGCACCGAGCACCAGGCCCTGTCAGATGATCCTCATCAGCCTCCATATGCTGCAGCTGTGCCAACCGCTGCTCCAAGATGCTGCCTCGCAGTCTCCCCCATCCCTCTTGCTGCTCGGCTCATTGCAGCACAGCTCAGCCCCTTCTCCACGTCCTTAGGATTCCATCAGGGCTTCCAGGAGCTCTGCTCTGCCTGGGGGAGCTGCTGCACGACTGATGGCCACGGAGAATGGAAGCAGAGCCCCTGCAAGAGCAGCGTGCTGAGCTCCTCAGCGTGAGGGCGAGCAGAGTGGATCGCAAGGGACCGCGATGTGCTGAGCCCTGGGGATGCAGCAAGGCGCTCAGGCACACGGCGCAGCCTTGGCTCTGCCCTAAAGCTCATCGACCTCTGGGGAAGAAATAGCCCTGAAAGCACCGACAAAATGGCCCTGCACAGCCTCAGCACTGCCAGCACGGGCAGAGCTCCCCTCGCTGCTGTGACTCAAACGTGGGTGTCTGGCTTGGAAACATCGCTGCTGTGCATCGCTGCCGCCCATCTCTTGCCATCTGCTGGACCCTGGGCTGCAGGAGAGCATCCAAAGGCCTCCCAGGTACGGATGTGAGGCTTTTCCAGCAGAGCTGAGGTTTTCTATAGGGAATGCACAACACGGGGTTGAGGTGGGGGGAATGGTGCAGGGCACGGAGCCCAGCCTCGTTTCTTCATTAATCACTATGAAAAGCTCCATTTGTGGGTCAAAATGGAGCTCGGAGCTGTGGCAGCAGTCGCACCGAGCAGCCCCAGAAGGGATGTTATTTTTGGCAGCTATTACAACCAGGTTTTGCTCAAAACTAAGCTAGCAAAAGCAGCTTAGTGCAGCTGTGCCATCCACGCTCACACCTGCCTCTGCCTGCGCTTCTGTCGCAGCTCCTCGCCTTCTCAGAGCCCGAGCAGCAGGGAAGAACCCTGCAGCCAAATGCAGTGCAGGGGGAGCGGGGAGGAGGGGGGTGGCCGTGCGGACCAACAGGGAATGAGATGCGTGCTGAGCTCCTGGGACACGGCCTCAGAACTGCAGCGTTTGTGTCCAGCACGAGCTGCTGCACCTGCAGATCCAGCAGGCAGCGACAGGACCTTGGGGCACCTGCATTGGGGCGCCGCGTTGTTCTTCATTCCCTCTGAGCACACAGACGTTCTCCTTGGGGTCAGTACTGCAATGCCAGCAGGCCGTGATGTCTGGCTTTGCTGCTGAGCTCTGGTATCCCCCTGGGTGGTGGGGATGGCTGTGTGGGGAGGAGGTGAGCTTCGTTTCCCACCTCACCACTTGAGGAAAACCAGCCCAGCCAGCACCGCGTAACCCAGCACCAGGAAGAGGACCTTCAACAGACGACTGCTTTTGTCTTCCAGCTCCTTCGCCAGGATCTCAAAGAAGGTGATGAACAAGAAAGTGCCCCCCGCCACGCCTTGCAGGAGCAGAGAAGTGATGCTGCCCGCCGTGCTCTGGGTGCTCTCGATCCCCATCCCAATGCTGATGCCCAGAGGGATCATCAGGCTCACCGTCACCGCCAGCTTGGCAGCGTCCTTCATGGGCAGCGAGGCCTTGGCCATGCTGATGCCCAAAGCCACGGCCACCAGCGTCTCGTGGATGGCAACGCCCAGGAACAAGCTCAGCACTCTGCTTCCCTCCTCCTGCAAGCCCAGGGCCAAGCCCTCAAAGATGGAGTGAGTGCACAAAGCGAACACCAGGCTGACCAGGCGCAGGGGGCTGGAGCGGGACAGCTGGTGGACGTTCAAACCGTGGCTGTGGGAGAGCCGGCCGTGCTCAGCGCTGCCCCGTGAGGCTGCAATGAAGGGACTCTCGTATTCAGAGTCGCTCCCGGCGTCCGAACCGGCGTTGAAGGTTTCTAAGTCAATAAATGAGGGCTTTTCCTTTTGGAAGGTCAAAACGAGCTGCTCCACAAACACCGTCATGAAGAAGCCAAGCATCATGATGGTCTCGGCCACCGGGTAGTCTGTGGTCACGTTGCCCTGCTTAAGGACTTCATCGAGCTGGAACAAAGCACACAGCCCTGTGTCAGCTGCTTTTTGCCCTCTATAGGCACACAGAGCATCACCAGGAGGCTCTCAGGGCTTCCTACAAAACTCCTTTTGGGAGGAAAGTCTCCGAC
>NW_024885155.1:1285013-1339959 GCF_019232065.1 Centrocercus urophasianus | reverse complement strand
GGCTCTGTAACAGTGAAATATTCCTGTTGTGTTCACACAGCTCCAGAGGGAGATTAAACTGATCCAGGATGCTTTAACGCCCTCGCATCCAGACCTCGGGGTGAGACAGGGAACCTGTCAGCCTCACACAGAGCTCAGTGGCCATCTGACCACTGATGTTTTAAACGCGGGCCTGGAGTCAGGAGTTTGAGCCTAAAGCCCCAGGTGATGCTCAGCCTCCTCCTGCACCAAACAAGCCTAGCTTTCCAACCAAACAGTATCCGAACGGGAGGAGGGGGCTCTGTGGTTACAGACAGCCCTCACGCCTCCAATTCCACAGGGAATTGAGCTGAGCTCCCCGTGGGGCTCAGGCACCCACTTACCTTTCCTCTCACGGCGGGCAGCAGGGCGTTGAAGCAGGTGGCCAGGAAGACCCCTCCTCCAAAAGAATTGCAGAGGGTGATGAGCTTCCTGGAGCGCTGAGCCTTCTCGTAATCAGCCTCGATGATCTTGACTGGGAGGAGGGACCCGGCCAGCATGAGGACACAGATGCCCAGCAGACACAGCACTTTGGCTGCCACGATCTTCATGGTGCTGCCCTGCAGCAGCTCTCAGAGCAGTGGGTGCATCAGCAGGAGAGAGAGCAGGGGCAAAGCGCAGGGAAAGGAGCTCCTGGAGCTGGTAGCTGTGGACAGGAGAGGAGAGTTTTGCTGTATATTCAGCATGCAGAAGAGCACCTTGCACCCCAGCTGTGTGCCAGCCCCTGTGCAGGAAGGACCCGAACTCTGCCTTCACTCTGCTAGGCGATGAGTGGGGAGATCACAGAGAGGCACAGAGCTCTCACACAACTGAACTGCAGCAAACAGGAACTCCCAAACCTTGCAAGAGCAGCATTGGCTGCACGAAACTGGCACAGCCTCAGCTGGGGGAGGTTTTAAACCAGTCGATCTTGCAGTAAGACCCACCTGAGTCCAAAGGGTCAAGACATTGGTTTTAACCACGAGAAATGAGTAAGGGCTTGAGCTGACAGCCTTCAAGCTTCCTTCAGGAATGAAATTAAAGATCCCCTTCCAGCACTCATGCAGGGTTTGGGGTTGTTTTTTTTTTTTGCACTGTCCTCAAAACCAGACCAGCAGATTCAGTTTCCTCAGCCCCTTCTGCTGTCCCTGTCGGTGCTGCCTGGCTGCTTGTGGCTCTGATCCGCTGGCACCTCTCTCAAGGAAAACCCCATGCAGAAATGCACTGTGAGGTCCCCTACTGTTCACAGGGTGTAACAAATGAGGCAAACCAGGTGGTGGTTTTACACCAGAGAGAAATGCAACATCTGAGTAGTAGCCTGGGTCCTGAAACTGACTCCATCTGAAACGGGTTTGCCTCCAGATCACACGCAGCAAAACCCATTTAAAATGATTTTAGGAAAGTGACAAATTGGAATCTATTTATATAACATGAACAGGTGCCTCTGCTGACTGCTCTGCTCTGCTGATGAGCACAGGCAGCACTGTACCCCTGCTGGCATCAGATCAGCAGCCCCAAACTGAGCTGTGCTCACACACACCCTCGCACCAGTGCTGGACGAGGTAAATAATTGGATAGCTGCCCATTGGACCATCAAATTCATTTTAAAACAAAAGATTCCTGAGGGAAAATTTCCCTAGAAGGTTGACAGGATGAATCACTACAACCCCTCCTGTGCAGCAGGCTGCATAGATGGTGATTGTGTTACCGGGTACGCTGGGGTTGATGGATGCTGTGCGTGATGGGGGAGTTTAAAACCCTCTTTTCAAGTTCGAGCTCAGCCTACCCAGGAGCAAACAGAGGTCACAGCAGTCCGTCCATCTGCAGCAGGGCTGGCTCTCAGTTGGTGTCTCAGTGATGTCCATCAGCAGCAGCACAGCTCAGATGACACTGATGGACTCGCACTGGGCCTGAATAAGGGCAGAGCTGGGCACACGCTGACAGGCGGGCTGCGGCTGTCACTGCTGCTGATGGGCAGAGATGCTGCCCCTGGGCCTGCCAGTGCCTGCCAGCACATTGCTGACACAGCTAACAAGCCACACTGCCTTTGTAATGCACACACTGCAGTTTGAGCATCAACAGAACAAGGGTGTCACCTTGCACAGTGATGGCAAGTCGTCACACCACATCTTACGTTAGCGACAACGCATTGGGATCGCACAGAGAAGAGCTCATGGCTCTGCTTGCTGGGTGTGAAGGTTGCATCTCAACTGTTATGTGCAGGGAGCTCCCAGGAGAGCAAGCAAACAGCACTGAGGGTTCCAGCACCTGCACCTCTTCTGGAGTCAGCCTGGCCTCCGCTCAATCCCAGAAAACTGCTTCTGCTGGTGTCTAACCTGGCCCCAGCAAAGTGCCTCGAGCTGCTGGCAGCAGTGGAACGGCCCTCTGTGACCTCTGAGGAAAGCAGCTTAGTGACAAACGGAGCAATGAAAGCTGGAAATACCTCGTGCTCCTCTCAGCCCACTCCTCCCAGCACGCAGCGGTCGGCTCCTCTGAATCCTGGATGTATTGGCAGCCCAGAAACCTCTGTAACAAAGAATGAATGTGGGACAGTTACCGCGTGGCTTACCGTCAAAATATTTGGGCAACAGAAAGTGCAATGAACAGACAGCATGAAGTTTAACGTCCCAGATCTGTGCCCTGACGCTGCTGGGGTGTGGGAAGCAGGCCGGGCCCCCAACCTCCCTCTGGACGCCCACCGGTGCCTGCTGAGAGCACACAGGGAGCCCGGGGGGAAGGGGCCGTGCTGGGGGCTCCTCCCAGACCGTGGGCACGAGGTGGGGCCTGCAGGGACAGCACCCGGGGGGGGGGTTGGATCCCCAAAAGGCCCCTGTACACACGGCCACCCCCCGACCCCCCCCCCCCCCGCTGTAGGGCAGCCCCACAGCCCTCGAGCCCCGCCCAGGCCCCAGATCCCACCACAGCCCCTGCCCCAACCCAGTTACTTCAGTAACACCCTCCCCCTCCAACCCCAGTTCCCCCAGTAACAGCCCCCAACTCCTTGCTACCTCAATAGCGAACCCCCCCGATCGTCCCAGCTCCCCCTCAGGACCGGATCCCCGCCTCCCTCCTCCCGACCCCTTCAGGAACGGCCCCCGGCTCCCGTTACCTCACAGCCCAAACTCCCCGCCCCAACGCCCCCCACTCACGCGCCGTCCCCCGCCTGCGCCCCGTCCTGGCTGCCCCCGCACGGCCCCCGCCCCCGCTCTGGTGAAGCGCTCTCCTATTGGCTGCGGTGAAAAGGACGGCCTCCCATTGGCCGCGGCGGCCGTCAGTCAGCCCGCCACGCCCAACGGGCGGGTGCCGGCGAATGGAGTCCGCCGGAAACGCGCGGCGCAACGGAAGGTTCCGGGCAGCGCACGGAGCAGCGCTGTCCGCACGGCGGTGCTGACGGGGCCCGGCAGCGCACAAAACAAAACGGAGAGAGGCGGCCCCGGGTATCGCTGCAGTCACTGCGCTGAGAGAGACAGCGAAGAGTGTCCAAATCGTTTATTCTTCACAAGTTACATTAAGCACATATAAATTTATGGAGCATTTACAGATCTTTTTTCCTTGATATTAATCTTCAAAGATACCTGCTCATTCGTACCACCATGTCTCCTAGATGGGCATTTTCCATCTCCCACGCACTCCTCTCCAAGCCAGCTGCTTCTGTGCCCGGCCATAGGGCCAGGAACACGCCTTTCCCACCACCATGGAGGAACTACCTTAAAACCAGTCCCGAGGCCGATACCAAAGTCTCCATCCTCGTCCAGCGACTTCAAGGGGAACTTGCCAGAGCTTCCCATGCACCCAGGAATGACACAGGCAGGTGGGAAGCTGCAGGCACCCAACAGCAAGGACGTTCTCCCTCCTCCCACATTGAACCAGCAGCCCCTCAATACCTTTCTATCCAAGGAGCATTTTTATTCCTTCTGCCTGCTGCTCAAGCCCCCTCTCTACTCCTATTATCAGTACGGTCAACTGGGTTGATTACTTACATGCATAAAAGACAAATTAAAAAACAAAGAGCAACCTTTTAAACACCAAAAACATCGTATCTTTCTCACTGTCCACCTGACTAGTTCACAGATTGGCTCATTCCAACAATAATTACTAAACACTAGACGAGTTTTGTCAGGACTGGGGATGGAGCCCAAGCAGCGTATCTGGAAACGCCCTAAAGGAGTCACAGATGAGCATGTTCTACCTGATCAGTCCCAGCCCCCCGACACATCGACACTAACCTTAGAGAGGCAGTCACCAAATCCTTTGTATTAACAACACCGGCAACGTTGCTACAGACCTGAATGAGAAACATGGTGAATCTAATCAACAGAAACCCTGATCCTGGAGGCACGAAGATCCAGCGATCTCCAGGGTGTTCAAACATCACCGTCTTGTAACTGGCAAGAAGATTAATGGGCATCGGGGCGGGGGTGGGACTCCAACACTTCTCTGAAGTGGCGTGTGGGCAGGAAAGTGAAGAAATCCTGTAGTGAAGAGTGCATCCTTCTTCAAAAACGGGTTAAAAAATTCCCACGTAGCAAAGAACATAGAAATGTAACAGCGACGTTCATTTCGGAGTTTCTTTAGAAAGACTGTTGGTGCTGGTTTGTGTTTGCTGGATCTTCCAGAGGGAAACTAATGGAAAGGTGGAGGGGGAGGAGCAGGACGAAGACTGGGGAAAGAAAGTGTGAATCTGTCTTTAACATGCAGGTCGTATAAAGTATTTTGGGTTTGTTTTTTTATCCTCTCTTTTTTTTTTCTCCCCCCTCTTGGACACTTCCAATTCAAGAAATGGCAACACGCACATGGCTTCCAGTTTTTAAAGCAATGAACAGAGTTCCCACGGACTGCGCTGCAGAGACAGGAAGACAAAGACATTTGCAAATTCAATTTCTGAGAAAAGAAAGCATCCTTTTCACAAGTGCCAACGTCACATAAGGAAACTCATTCGCCAGCCGCAAAGCGTGAGGGAATTTGTTCACCGCTCTGCAGAGCTGAGCCTTGCACCTCCCCAAGGCACAGCACCAGCAGAGAGCTCAGTCTGCACAGAGGGGAGGAGACCTGAGCTGCTAGGTGAAGGCACAAGGCAGACATTGCAGCAGGACACCGAAATGCTCCCCTCTCAGCTGGCCACGGCCTCACCTGTCAGCCTCATTCCTGCTGATCTTCATTGCTGGCACTTGGAGTTCGACTCCTGATCTGGCTTCGTAGCTGCTCTATTAATTCAGGATTCTGCTGCTGCATCTGCTGAGCAAACTGCTGGCCCCTGCAGGAGAACAAGCTGCTGTTACTGTGTTCTCACACACTGACACGACCAGTGCAATGCAATCCTTCCCACGTGATTGCCAGAGCTCTGCTCTAACAAGTTCACGTTACAGTGCAGCTTTACTCAACCCTCAACTGAAGTTTTCACTTTTGGTCAGAAAATCTGAAGTCTATTTGCAGATTAAGGCCATGGAGAAGAACCAGCTCCCTACTCACGCTTGTATGAGGCTGGCAAGATCATTGGTGGAGGGGCTGGTGCCTGCTGCTCCCATGGGGTTATGGCCACCAGAAATCATCCCAGACATGCTGTGGAGAGAAGAGTCATTGCTCAGAGCAGAAAAACACACCAAAATCTGTTTTGTTTTACACTAGGAGGGGAAAAGAAGAGCAATTGTATCCTTAAGCTGCACCATCTGTAGAAATATTTATAACAGCTTCAGTTTCTGTACTGACAAATATTCCTCCCTCCGTGTGCAAGCTTGGTGTTATGCTCAATTACAACACTGCCCTTCCTCACACCAGCTATTTGACAGCTCTGCACCAATGAGATTTACTGACAGGATTCTTGGTTATCAGCACTGAATGCATTGGGTCTGCAAAGCCCCTTCCCCTCCAAGTCCTCAGGCTGCACCTGGCACAGAGCCTCAGCTGACAACAGAAGTGCGAGGAGCAGGCAGAAGCAAATGGACATGGAGGCAGATGTTCAGCCCTGCAGCTGGGCTGCTTCATACAGTAAGCAGAGGATGAGCTCCAGAAGGGCTCCAGCTCACTGCCTGCCTGAGCTCTGAAGGGACAGACTGCAGAGGTACGTGCTTTATGTGCTCTGTGGCCTTACCCTGTCTAAGCATCTGGCAGCTGTTGTGAATCGATCCTCATAACTCTGCAGTACAAAGAATCAAAAATATTCTTTCTAACGGAGAGTGAGATGTGAAATCTGGTCTCCACATCACACAGACAAGGCGCAGCAGAGCCAAACTGTCCCCAGCTTCCCAAAGGCAGCTCCAGTGCCACAATCTATCCTGCCTCCTATTGAAGCCCCTCTTCAGCACGGTCCAGAGCACTCAAAACGCACCGTGGCTCAGGAGATGGGGCTGCTTTAAGGGCTGCCTTCCACATTCCTGGCTCCAGCACCCACCCCCTCCCAACCACAGCCTCAAAGGAGCGACTCAAAGAGGAAAGAGAACATGGGATCAAACTTACAGCTGTTGTACTTGTGGATTGTTCATTAGGTTAGATGCCTATTTAAAGAGGGGAAAAAAAAAGGACACCCTATTTAGTCAGAAATGCCTGGGTAGATATGCAGATGTTGTGCCATTCAACTACGAACAAAGCGAAGGCAGAAATACTTGGAAGCAGATCAATAGGACAAAAATAGCAAAGAGAAGCACAGTGCAACACACAGGACAAGGCTGGTAACGCAGAACAGGCACCCTTTCCACACCCAGCACGTCCCAAAGAGCAGCCTGTCAATAAATCACTGGCTCTTTATTTGACTCGGGTGAAAAATACAAGCACAGCTTCCTCACGGCGGCACCGAAACAAAGCAATGACAACCGAGCTGCTCACGAGACACCAAAAACCCCCACGTCCTGAAACATTTCACCCTGAAAGGATAAATGCACAGCCTGGCTGCGACCTGGGCCCACATTTACCATACTCATGAAGCCAGGGTTGTTCAGCAAGCCAGCTAAATCGAATCCTCCAGGACCTCCGGTCTGCAACAATAAACACACAGCACGTGGGTGCTGACATCCTCTCATTTCCTGATGCAACAAACAGCAATGAATGATACTTCAATCCTCCCAGCGTTATCAGAACCTGGTCTTTAAAGCATGACAAAGGGCAGGCTGGGGACGAGCTGCTCAGGGAGGCAAAGGGCGAATGCTGATAGCGACGATGGCACCGCAGTGCATCACTGAGCAGCTCTCGCCCAGCCCTGCCAGCCGTGCACTGCCCCAAACCAGCAACCCGCCACTCAAACACCCCCACCTGCTCACCTCTGTGCTACAGAAGCCTCTAGAAAGCCAAAATCCCCTTCAAAACACTCTAACAGCTCCTTCTGATCAGCCTCGCTTCCCAGCCCGAGGCGACTGCGCTCCTGCAGAGCGCTGAAATCGCTCTCTCTGGGTTTTAGAGGAAGGGTTCACAGCAGCAGCACTTGTTAACCACCTCCCCTCCATCTGCATGCAAGATTTGTATTCTAAACACAACCCAGCACCTGCAGGAAAGAAGCCTCCATTTCATCTCATCTCCGCTTCAGTATTGCTTTCAGAACTTACCGGACTAGGAGTCTCTTTCATTTTCTGTTCAGCTATTTTAAGGTTGGATTTGTAGGTGTCGTTGTCTGGATCAAGCTCCAGGGCTTTTTTGTAGTAGACAACAGCTTCTGTGTGTTTATTTAAACTGGAGAGAGCCAAGCTGTTGAAGTGGAAATAAAAGAAAGTTACAGAGGGAGATAAGGACTCGCAGCCTTCCTCCACCCCAGCAGAGGTGAAACACCAGGTATTTTTACATGGCACTGCAGGGCAGAACCCTGCTGATAGTGTAATTACCACCAAGCACTCGGAGACTGAAGTTCTGGCACAAAACCCCCTTCTCTCACTTACCCCATTCTGCCGTAAGCTTTGCTGTAGTTTGGATCGATGCCGATTGCTCTTTCACAGTCTCTGACTGCTCCAGCATAATTTCCTAATTTACTGTATGCAGCAGCTCTGGAGAGAAGAAGAAAGATGTGCAAAACCACTTATCAGCTTGAACATGCTGATCAAGGTCACCTCTGCTCCCTCTCTGCAGCCTCCTGTTCTAAAGGGAAAGTCAAAGTGTGAACTTGACACAAATCCAGACCGCTCCTACGTGAGCAGCTTGCTATCCAAACCCTCAGCCTCACATTCTGCTCCTACTGCAAACAAACCTGAGCTCTCCCCCTTCCTTACAGACACTCCAAGAGGAAGGAAGCAGGAAAGGATCCCATCGCTGGCTCAGCCTCATCTCCCCTTCACCCCCATATCTCAGTCACAAGGACTGCTGCTCCCGTTTTCCTGTGCGCTCCACATGCTGACAGCAAGCCTTCAGCTTGTCTCACTGCACTCCTTTGTTTTTGCCTCTCAAATCCCAGCCCTTGTCTTACTGAAGGAGTTAATTGCATGAAAGCAGACAGCGTTCCTTGGTACCCTTATCTCCCTTAAAATGCCAAAGGGTTTGTTTCCACACCTACTGAGTGATGCCAGGGCACAGAGCTGGCTAGAGGCACAGGAAAGCGTGTCACCGAGCTAAGGAAAAACCAGAAGCAAAACCACCACAAGCAGCAACAGAACAAGCAGCCTACAGAACTTTGGAAAGGGGATTTTGAGCGAGCAGGAGCTTGAGGTGTAAGAAATAAGGGCCAAAACCACAGGTGTGCAAGGCCAGAGACAACCAGTACCTGTTGCAAAAATACACAGCGTTGGATGGATTTAACTCAATTGCTTTTCCGTAGAAGGACACAGCAGCTTCAAAGTTCTCTGCCTTCATCTGTTCATTCCCTAAAGAAATGGAGAAAAGGCTGATTAAGTTAAAAATGCAGGCAAACAAAAGCAACGAGCCCGGATCTCTGCTCTTCATAAGAAAACAGAACAAAAGAGAAGCCAAGAGCTTGCATCTCTTGCTGATCTGTCAAACTGCGTGCAAGCGTGAGGCAAGTTCAGCAGTGCAGCAAGAGATCCTTATCTTGGCAATTTCAGGTTATTTGTCAGCCTTTCAGACGGGATCCTGCGAGCCCCCCCTCAGCTGCTTTCCCATCTCAGACACAGCAGAGGCCTCCCCAGAGTCACTCTGTGCTCTGGACATCAACGCAGTGCACTGGCTTACTGAAAGCTCCCTGCTGTACGTCAGCACTGCTCACGCTGTCTTGCATGGCAGAGAAAAGGCAGCACACAGAGGAGAGCCCAGCAGGAAAGATGCCACATTTACACAGCACGGGCCTTCAGAATGCAAAAGAAAATGCTGAGCCAGCTGTCTACGTAGGTTCTGTGGCAGCTGAATAACACCAACCTCCACACGAGCAGAGGAACAAGCAGAAACAAAGGGCTGATCCCACCCATGTGCTCCCCAGGTGCTGAGTGAGCTAAGCCTTCCACCCCAACACCATTTAAACCTCATCAAACCCCAGCTCCAGGGGAAGCTACCTTCAGTCTTGAGCCTTTCAGCTTCAGCTACGTCATCTTCAGAGGGGGTGACTGGCTCCGAGTTTGCTCTCATGTGTTCAGGCTCCTTACAAGGAAAGGGAGAAGGCTGTGCTGAGATCAGGACTCCCACAGAAAAGTTCCACACCTCCCCCTTCCCAAGCACGTCGAGCCCAAAACATTTCACTCCCACACGCCTCCAGGGGGGCAGAAACCAAGCAAAGCTCATTGCTTTGGCTGCTCACATCGAAACTCAGCACATATTTAAGGAATTTGCTCACCTTTCCTGCAGCAGCTTCAAATATTTCAGGGAGAGTTTGTGACACAGCGAGGCCTTGGTCTTCCAGGGAGACTCCAAAAGCTGTCTCCAGGCACTGGATTGCCACTGGGCGTAACGAATCAGGTCGTTAGCTCTCCCCATTCTAATTACTGAGCTCTCTTCCACAACACCCAAATTTCTTACAGTTGAACACGCCAGAAAAACACCCCAGCATATTTTACCAAACCCTCAGAGCTGGGCAAAGCAGCTCCCAGGAAGCAACACTGACAATTCCCATCCCCTCAGGTAACTTCAGAGCAGGTGGATGTTAACAGAACAAGGGCTTTATTAGCACTCCCAAAGCTCAGAGCAAAGAGACAGCAGCATGTTTGTGGAAACACAGGAAACAAGCAACCAAGCACCACGCTCTGCAGGCGTTCCTGTGCTCCCCCTTCCACCACACAGGCCAAACACTAAGGCTTAAGCTCCTTAGGCAGGTCTTTTAAGATCAGCGTGCTCTCGTGACAGGGAAGCCCCCTGAAAAAGCCTGTCTGAATGCTTCACGGTGTGATGTGGAAAAGCACTTTGAGAGCAGACCTGGAAAAGCACTTCTGCAATATGAATCATTTCCATACTGCCACAGAGTTCTTGTTCTGCGCTGTTACCAAACCCTCCACTCAACCTCACTGAAGATAAAAAGTTTTAAATCTCAAACCCAGGGTCAGGGAGGCTTTTGATCCCAGGCATATCCGTTCCTCAAGCTAATCTAGTTTTGAAAGAGGGAGCAAGAAATCAGATAAGCAATCAGCATCTCTAATTGCCTGCTATCTGCCTAAGAAGAAAAACTCATTCAAATCTTGGATGTTAGAAACAGCCCAGGCAAGTTATGAGGCAGAGGACGGCAACCAAACGTCCAAATTGCTCCATGAGCTGGGCTGACAGATCCACACACATAGCAGAGAATGGCCACCTACCTTCCAAACTCTCCTGAGCATCTGGAGAAAGACCCCCGTTCTGTAGCTGGTCATGTAAGAACTGGATGATGGAGTACGCAAGGCGCTTCTGGTCTGCCATTGTGGGAGGCTGTGATGTTTGGACTTCTTCTAACTTAAAAAAAATATATTATAGTATCTGTAGAGAAAGAAGTTACATGACCTGAAGGGCTGGAAGTCAAAGGTCTCTTCTGCTGTTCTCTCCCTATATGAAAGGGATGAGGGAATCCTTCAGGATGGAGAAAGGCCTTCAGAGCCTTCATTAATCCCTCTACTCTACAAATACTCAGCTGGCCTCCCAGCCCTCAATTCCCCTCTGCACCCCAGCTGCACGGCACCGCCCTGCCCCACACACCACTGCCAAGGGAACCACACGAAAGGCTTTAGGGACACACAGCCCCCAGAAATGAATCAAAAAGACTCAGCCCCGAGGAGATCAGCGCTAAGAACACCGCAGCTCTCCTCTTCCTGAGACAACGCGGGCGTGAGACAAAGACAAGGGGACAGCACGGGGAAACGGTGAGCCGAGCCTGGAGCTCTGCACGGATCCCCACGCAGACCCGCAAGACACAAACGGCCTCGTTGCCCTGCAGGGAACCAACGCAGCTCCCAGCACGGAGACGGGAGCGCAGAAAGCCGCGCAGGGCTCGTGAATTGAGAACCCAACTGTTTAAATGCAACCTCTGCTAAAGGAAACCCCCCCCTCTGCCCGGCCCGGCTCTCTGTCAGGCCCCGGGGGCTCCTCGGCCGGCCCAGCAGCGGTGTGTCCGTCTGTCTGTCCGTCTGTAGTGGCTACGAGCGTGCGGCCCCGAGCCACGCCGACCCAACGTGCCCTCAGCTCGAGGCCCGCACAGCTCTGGATTCCCAGCGCAGGCCCCGGGACACGGCACGGCCCACGTCAGACCCCAGAACGAGATGAAACCGCCCGGCCCGGAGCCAGGCCTCGGTCGCCCAGCAGCGCGGTGCAGCGTAGCCCGGCTTCCCGCCGCCGCCGTCCCCCGCCCCGCCGCCGCCGCTCCGCCCCGCCCCGCCCCGCTCACCGGGCACCGCGACGCTCCCCACGGCCAGGGCGGGCGCGGCACTGCGCATGCGCCGCTCCCACCCCACGCGCACGCGTGCTGTCTGGATAATACTGCGCATGCGCGTCCCGTGGAGCGCTCAAAACGCGTGCGCAGCAGTGAGGCTCCGCCCTCATCCGCCATGACAGAGCTACGGGGAGGGGCGGACAGCTCGACGCATGCGCATTGCGTGCCCTCTTAGGTGACGGCTGGAGGCCGGAAGCGCGGCTGCGGCTCCTCCTCGTTAACCATAGAGACGATCGGGGGTGTGTCGCTATAGGAACGGGAGGGTGGCCCAGCCGGGGCCGGTTGCTCCGCTGCCGGCGGTGCGATGGCGCTCAGGGCCGTGGGCGTGGCGGGGATGGTGATCGGGCCGCTCCTGCTGCACCGGGCTGGGCTGAAGGGGCTTAGAGAGCGGCCCGGTCCTCCCCGCTCCCACAATCCCTCAGCGCGGCCGCTCTGGCCGCCCGTCTCGCTGCTCAGGCACATGCTCGGTGCGCGGGGCCGGCGCGGTTTCCTCGCGGCCTCGTCAGCAGCAGCGGGGCCCCCCGGCCGGCCGGCATGGCTCCTCCTACAGGTAGCGGCTCGGGGGGGGCAGGACTGCGGCGAGCAGTGGGGGGAGGATGGAGGGTGGAGGAGGAAGCCTTGGGAGGGGTCGAGATCCGGGGGCTGGGGGCACAGGGCACGGCCCGGGGGGGGGAGGGGAGACAGAGCAGCCCCATAGGGCCCGAGGGGACCCCCGGCCTTGGACAGCCCCTTTAGTTGAGGGCACGGTGTTCCAGCCCCCTGCACTCGCTGTTTTGCCCTCCGTGCCAACCTGTGTGCAGGGCCCCTATGGGGTGTTCTTACCGAGCTCGGGATGTGCAGCTGAATTTTCCTCCCGGCTCACGTATGGTTTCCTTCCTGTTCCCCCAGGTAACGTGGTGGACAGTCAGTCCCCCCGCCCGCCAGCCAACCAGCTGCGCTGGGATCTGAGTGCTGAGCAGATCGAACGCATGGCTGCTGAGCTCACCGAGAGGACCAAGCTGGTGTACGACCGTGTGGGCTCCCAGGAGCAGGGAGAGGTGTCCTATGAGAACACCCTGAAAGCGCTGGCGGATGTGGAAGTGGAATATACAGGTATGCGTGTGAAGTGGGAGCGCTCGCTGTCAGGAAGTCTACATCTTAATATGTGTGTTTTTTGCACCTTTTTTTGGTTCTGTCATCTCCTTTTGCCTTCCCTTGACCCGCTCCGTGATGTGTGTGCTTTTCTAGTTAATGTTTACACAGCCAGGTACAAGTACAAAGCAAAGAGTAGACTTGGAACGGAAACCTGAGTCTAAAATGAGAATAGTGTTTTGGCAGCAGGAAGGTCTGCGGGAGGAGCAGCTCGTTTTCAAGGTTGCCTGCTGATTTTATATGTCAAGATGCATCAGTGGGAACAAAGGGTGCATTGACAGAAGTCTCAGAAATCTTTAGGTCGTTGTCATTTTTGGTTTCTTCTCCAGGGCAGTGGATGGATATCTGTGTGTGTCTGTTTGAACATTGCTGTCATTTTAGGGGTTCTGCAGAGTAACGTGATGTGATGGCGTGGTGTTATCTGGTGGTAGCAGGGAATATTTTCTGTACATTCATTTCTAAAATGGAGATGAGTCAGGTGAGAGCACACCTGGGGCATTGCAGCATTCGAGAAGCATCTGCAACAAAGGTGTGTCACTGATGGCCTGGTTCCATTGTGGAAGGAGGCATGCAGCCATGCTGCCTGCGTGTCTGCCAGCTGTCATTCTGTTGATACCAGCTAAGCCTGGCAAAATAGTTGGGAAATTCATGCAACTTTTGTGAGAAGGCCTGAGTGTAGGGAGAAATCAGTGGACAGATCTGGTTAGCAGGCGTGGCAGCGAGCATGGGGTCACTCCAGATTTGTCTGAGGGCAGCAGCTTGCCTTGCTCTCCCTGTGTGTGGGCAGCTGGGTCAGGCTCCAGGGCTGTCAGACTGGCTCCCAGTTCACACAGACTTGCTGTCTGCACTCCTGCTCGTGAGCAGCTCTGGGACACGAAGCTGTTGCCTTTTTTGTGATCTCTCTGCTGTCTTTGCAGTCCGTCGGAACATGCTGGACTTCCCCCAGCACGTCTCTCCTTGCAAAGACATCCGTGCAGCAAGCACTGAAGCTGACAAGAAGCTCTCAGAGTTCGATGTGGAGATGAGCATGAGGCAGGATGTGTACCAGAGGATTGTCTGGCTCCAGGTGTGTGCCTCTGAGTGGGGAACTGAAACTTCCTGGAACGACAGCAAACTTTCTTCCCTTGTCTCAGGCCTTAGAAGCAAGTGATGCTGGGTCTGGAGCTGAGTGGTTGTATGGTCTAGGTGCTAGAGTGACCTGAGGCATTGAAATTTGAGGGCTGTGACACAAACCCAGGGCCTTGGTTATCCTTGTGGTTAAAAAAATAAAAATAAAAAGCGTTGGTATGCTTGCCTCCCTTGTGGAAAAAGGCCTGGGTAATTCTTCTGTGTCACTAGTGTTACAATTGCCCACAGGTCTCAGGACCAACTTCCTGCAGCAGCGTGTGAGGATGCCTGATCCCTTGGCTCCCTGCGCTCATGGGCTTTGTTTTATGCAGGAGAAAGCAGAGAGTGCCTCGCTGAAGCCTGAAGCAAAGAGGTACCTGGAGAGGCTGATCAAACTGGGCAAAAGAAACGGTCTCCATCTGCCTGAGGAAACGCAGGAGGTGAGAGCATAGAATTGCAGAGGAGGCCTTGTGGGGTGGTAGGGAGGGGAGGCTGAGGCTGAGGTGGGCAGACTGAGGGATGAGCTGCTCAGGGTCTCCCTCTTACCACGAGCCAACGGCTCAGTGATGGAGCCTGAATCAAGGTTAAAAATACAAGAGAAGGTGAGATGAAAGAAGGGCAGGGGAGGCAGCTGCTTCAACACCTGCAGCTCTTGAGCCTGCGGGAGGCAGTTGGGACCTTGCTGAGGTGGCTGCTACCTACCAGGTGTGATCAAAGGGAGCCTGTTCCAGGCTGAGAGCTCAGTGCCTGCACACAATTAATTCTGCAGCGTTGTGTTTGAATAAAAGCCAACTGCAAACCACCGGGCGACTCAGCAGGCAGGCTGCTGGCTGGAGGTTGAGGGGTGCTGTTTGACTTTCCCTTTTTGGACTGACTTCTTCCTGTTTGTCTCTCTGTTTTAAAGAAAATCAAAGCTATTAAGAAAAAGCTGAGCGTCCTTTGCATAGACTTCAACAAGAACCTGAATGAGGACACCACCTTTTTGCCCTTCTCAAGGGAGGAACTAGGTATGGACTGCTCGTGCTTGCCAGTTCTCTGCATGCTGTGGTGGTGGGTCAGGTACAGAGTTAAAAATGGGCAGTCTGCCTTTTTTCTGTGTGAGCAAGAAGTGTGTTTGTGCTCTGGTAGCACGGCCCAGCCAGTGTGCAGGAATGTGAGCACTGGGATTGCTCTGGAGAAGGAGCAAAAGCTTGTTTCTGTGCACAGACCTGATATTTTGGGGGAAAGATGTGGGCTCTTTGTCATTTGCCTGCTCTTTTCTCAGGGGGGCTCCCTGAGGACTTCTTGAACTCTCTGGAGAAGACAGAGGATGGCAAGCTGAAAGTCACCCTGAAATACCCCCACTATTTCCCTCTCTTGAAGAAGTGCTACGTGCCTGAGACAAGGAGGAAGGTGGAGGAGATGTTCAACTCGAGGTGCAAAGAGGTAGGTGGCCTCAGTGCTGGCCAGGAGGAGCGAATGCCAGTTAGGACATGGGCAGCTCGTGCTTCCTTTCTTGTGTACCTGCTTCGTGCTGAGCTGTGTGCCTTTGCATTGCAGGAGAACTGCTTGATCCTCAAGGAGCTGGTGGACTTGCGGGCTCAGAAAGCCAGTCTGCTGGGCTTCAGCACTCATGCTGATTTTGTGCTGGAGATGAACATGGCTAAAAGCAGCAAGACAGTGGCTACTTTCTTGGGTATGGCTGTGGGTGATGGAGGGGGGCTGGGGGCACTGCTGGGCCGAGTGCTGCTCTCACCAACGCTGCCTGCTGTGCTTTCCCAGATGAGCTGGCCCAGAAGCTGAAACCCCTTGGGGAGAAGGAACGGGCAGTGATCCTGGACCTGAAAAAGAAAGAATGTGAGAAGCGAGGCTTGGAGTTCGACAACCGCATCAACGCCTGGGACATGCGCTACTACATGAATCAGGTGGAGGAAACCAAGTACAGCGTGGACCAGAACCTGCTGAAGGAGTACTTCCCCATGCAGGTGGTCACCACAGGCCTGCTGGCCATTTACCAGGAGCTGCTGGGGCTCACTTTCCATCTAGAAGAGAAGGCTCAGGTGTGGCACGAGGACGTCCAGCTCTACACGGTGAAGGACACCTCCTCCGGGGAGACCATCGGCAAGTTCTACCTGGATCTGTACCCACGGTGAGGCTCGGGGCAAATCAGATTGAGGGATGAGGGGCAGTGGGAGCAGAGTGCTGTGTGCCTGAGGAGGAGAGACATCCCTCTCCCCAGCACGTGGCTGTGGCAGAAGGGGGTTGGGGGTGTCCTGGGGATACTGGCTTTGTGTGAGCTGCAGCATCGCCGGGGCTGCTGAGCAAAACTCAGTGCCCTGTTTGATGGCTCGTGGCTGGGAGCATCACACAGCAAACTCCTCTTCCTCACCCAGGGAAGGGAAATATGGACACGCAGCCTGCTTCGGCCTGCAGCCAGGCTGCCTCCTGCCAGACTCCAGCCGGCAGATCTCAGTGGCTGCCATGGTGGCCAATTTCACCAAGCCCACACCGGATGCACCCTCCTTGCTGCAGCACGATGAAGTGGAGACCTATTTCCACGAATTTGGGCATGTCATGCACCAGCTGTGCTCTCAGGTGAGGTCTGGCTGGCTTGGCAGAGGCCTGGTTTGTTACCTTTCCCCACTTTGTGCCCCCAAGTTGGGTTATGCCCCACTTGGAGATGTGGTTGACTGTCTGGATGTGTCTCCTAGGCGGAGTTTGCCATGTTCAGTGGGACACACGTGGAAAGGGATTTTGTTGAGGCACCATCACAGATGCTGGAGAATTGGGTGTGGGAGAAGGAGCCTTTGCTGCGCATGTCCAGGCATTACAAAACAGGAAGCCCCATTCCTGATGAACTGCTGGAGAAGCTCATTAAATCCCGGCAAGCAAACACGGGTAGGTGCTGAAGAGGGACGTGGGGGTTAGGAACAGAGGGTTGTGTGCTGTTCCCAGTGAGGACAGAGCCTTGCTGGGATATCAGCTGCTGCATATGGGGCAGGGAAGGGGACCGTTGCTGACCTGGCTGGTCAGGATGGTCAGATGAAAGGCTTTGTCTTGTTGCCTATTGGGACTGAGAGGCCTGGGAGGAAGGACCCACATCTGTGGGGAGAGTTATGGGAGCCCCCAGGCCTCAGTTCTCCTCCTCCCCCCCGGGAACAGGGCTGTTCAACTTGCGTCAGATCGTCCTGGCCAAGGTGGACCAGGCGCTGCACACGCAGACGAAGGCTGACCCTGTGGAAGTGTTTGCACAGCTCTGTGAGGAGGTGCTGGGTGTCCCTGCTACCCCAGGTATGAGGGGCTCGTGCTGGGGGCCTCACTCGTGCTGTTTCTGTGGGTTTGGTTCTGCAGGTCCCTTTCTGGGATGGGGCTTCAGGCTGGCTTGGAGGGGATGGTTTCCACTGACTCCAGGAAGAGCAGGGCAGAAACCATACCAAAAATAGTGGGAAATTCCATCCCTGTTTCCCCTGCGATTGTGAACAGGCTGACACAGCGCCTGTTCTGACACATTTACAGCACGGAGGGCTTTTTCCATGACCAGTTCCTGCAGCCTTTCCAGTTTAACCCTTCCTTTCCTTTGCTGTGAAGGTACAAACATGCCAGCTACCTTTGGCCACTTGGCTGGAGGCTACGATGCCCAGTACTACGGGTACCTCTGGAGCGAAGTGTACTCCATGGACATGTTCCACACACGCTTCAAGCAGGAGGGAATCATGAACTGCAAGGTAGGGAGGGTGTCCTGCATGGCCAGACTTAGGGGCTGCCTTCCCCGGGGGAAGGAGGTGGTAGGAGGCACTGCAGCGAGGTCAGCAGGGAGCGGGTGCCCTGCACGCACTCCCATCTCTCTCCTTGCAGGTGGGCATGGATTATAGGAATTGTATCCTGCACCCTGGAGGGTCCCTGGATGCTTCTGACATGCTGAGGAAGTTTTTGGGCCGTGAGCCCAAGCAGGATGCCTTCCTGGCCAGCAAAGGACTGAAGGTGGAGAGCAACTCGCTGCCTTCAGCCTGCTAAGAAGCTGCTCCAGCCCGTTTGAGTCAAGCCAGCTCCTTTGCCTACTCACCAGTCCTCTCAGGCCCAGCAATACCCAGTACTTCAGCACATCCTGGGCCCGCCCCGTTGGAGCTGCTCCTCCAGGATCCTCCTCTGAGCCCATCTGGGCACTCAGAGCTGGGTTTGGTCCGGGTCCTGGGCTCTGCAGTGACAGCTCTGTGTAGGAAATTGAATCCCCTTTGTGGCTCCCCAGAAAGGGGCTGGGGCTGTCACTGGCCACAAAAGTTAGCTGAACTTTGTACCTGATTTCTGGCAGGAGGGTGAGCTTTAGTCTCATTGTTAGCTGGGGAGGAGGGTGAGAATTTAGCAAACTTGAACCATTGTTTTAAAATCCCTTCGTTAGGAGACTTCCCATAGGGCTTGACTTGTTTTGTGACCAGAGTAGCCTTACTGTTGAGCGCAAAACAAAACAGCCTGAGGAGTTTTATTAGGAATCCCGCTCTCCCCATCTTTGGGCAGCCGTGGAATAAACATAGGAAGATCTTGGTGCTTAAAAACCAACGTGTTTGCCAGAATGTCCTGTCCTGAGCTGCTGCAGTGCTGCCGCCCCGGGGGCCCGCCCCGCTGGGGGGGGGGGCAGAGACGAGGACCCCACATCTGGGGTCATCCAGGAGCAGCCGCTGCCCTCGGGGCTCAGGTCACAGCAGCAGGGTGCCTTGCTGTTGGTGTCAGCTCTAAGCCAGGGTGGGACAGGGGAGGGTCATGGAAAAAAAAAAGAAAGCAGAAGGCTTCAAACAGCACAGATGCTTGGGATAAAAATATCGAGTGGGCTTGGAGCCAGGGGAGGGCCTGGGAGCGGCCGGGCTGTGGGGGCCAGCAGGCAGCCCTTCGCCTGGCCTCGAGAGCAGCGTGGCCCTGAAAAGGCCCATGGCAGCGCCTGCGTGGCACGGGGTGGAAGCAGGCGCCCTCCTGGGAGAGCTGAGGCCCTGGCTGTGGTTTGCTCCTGCTGCGGTGAGGGGTTTTCCCTGCTCTCTCCCCAGCTGTGAGGTTGCTCAGAGCCAGGCGTTGAGCCCTGCGGCTCCTCTGCTGTTGGAGCTCACGCTGCCGGCCCCGGCTGCTCCCTGTGCTCCTCCTCTGGTCCCCAAGCTCCCAGCTGAGCTGCTTCACCCCCTGGGATGAAAGCTGGGCCGGCTGCTGATGAGAAGCACGCACTGTGTGCAGACAAAACCACTGCTGTCACCTTCCTGCCCCGGTCCCAGTGAGACGAGGGCCGCTGCTGTCCTCCCTCACCCTACCACATGGATGGGACCCAGAGCAGCGATGCGGCTCCTCGGTGCTCCTCGCTGGGGTCAGGTAGGCACCCTTCTTTCCCCCCACCCTCTGTTTTAGGCATAGGTGAGTGTCTGTCCCGGGTGCTGGCAGCGCAGGGCTGGGTGTGCTCAATGTGACGCTGTGAGTGTTTATAACTGTCACGTTTTACTGAGCTTTCAGGGTTTTCTTCTGCCCTTTTCTCTCAAAGGAGAGATCCGGGCAGGGAAAACGTGCACTTTCCTCCCTCTTTCCCATATAACTTTGTCCCTCCTTCCACTTACTCGTGCTGATGTGTGCGGTGAGAGGTGCTGCTCGCAGGGCTGGCCCCGAGGCACAGTGCTGTCTTGCACCAGGCTCCCTGGAGCTGCACCTTGTCCCTCCGCCCCCCGCCAGGGGAGAGAGATCCCGTTTGTGGGTTTTCTTGTTTCATTTTGTCAACCTTGAAGGGCAAACCGGTGTGTGTGTGCCGTTTGTAATGGTCGCGTCCCTCCCTGCTTGTTCCAATGACTGGATTTTAGACGATTCCTAGCACTAATAAAGATTTTCCCATGCGGGTGTCAGCGTGGTTCAGGTCCGGCTGAGGAAGCTGCTCCTCCTGGTGCCAGAGGTGGCTGCAGCACGGCGCTCACGGCGCAGCCATCCCCACAGCAGGCTGAAGATGGGCACCGTGTGGCAGGCGTGGGGCGGCAGCGTGGCCGGTGTGAAGCCCTGTGCAGAGACAGGCAGTGATTCCCCGTGCATCCGTGTGCCCAGGGCTGCTCCCACCTCCTCCCACACCTGGCTGAAGAAGCTGTGGTCCAGCACATCTTGCAGGTTGGGTCGTGCCGGGGGCTCGGGGGCCAGCAGCTGTGAGAGGAGAGCTCGGGCCCGGGCTGAGAGGCAGCTGGGCAGGGGATACTGCACTGCACGGATGCGCTGGTACAGCTCCTGCCGCTCTGCTGCTTCAAAAGGTGGGCTGCCTGTCAGCACCGTGTACCTGGGGAGATAGATAGGGGGGGTTTGGGTGCTCAGCAGGGCCGTGGGCACCCCCTGCCCTCCCCCCCTGCTGGGCCACCACCTACATGACACAGCCCAGCGCCCACACATCTGAGGGCAGCCCATGGCCCTTGCGCTCCAGCACCTCCGGGGCCAGGTATCCTGGTGTGCCGCAGAGCGTCCTGCATGGGAGGCAGAGTGAGCTCCATGCTGCTCCCCCCATGATGGGGAGCCGTGGCTGCGCTCACCCCCACTGCCGCCCGCCTGCCGCCACCTGCCGTGCCAGCCCCAGGTCCCCGATCTTCACCTGCATCTCCTCGGTCACCAGCAGGTTACCTGCAGGGGGACATCAGCCTGAATGCAGCCGCAGCTCTCCCACCCCCCCCCTGCATGCCCTGCATACTTGGCTTGATGTCCCGGTGCACGATGCCGTGCCTGTGGAGGTAGCGCAGCCCTGCGATCACCTGCTGCAAGTAATACCTCACCTCCGGCTCTGTCAGCGCTCCTCGAGCCCTCAGGATGTCAGCAATGGACTGGGATGGGGCAGAGAGGGGGCTCAGAGCACAGCACAGCCCCGCTGCTGCCCCCCATCCCTGCCAACCCCTCTCACCCCGCGCCCGCAGTGCTCCAGCAGCAGGTAGAGGTGGCTGTGGGTGCCGAAGTGCCCGTGCAGCCGGACGATGTGGCGGTGGCACAGGCGGCCGTGCAGCTCCAACTCGTGCTCCACCTGCATTGGGGTGAGCCCAGAGACCCCCCCAGTGCGCTGCCCTCAGGGAGATGGGGATGGGAAGCAAGAGATCAACCCAAGACAAGAGAAGGAGGAAGGGCTGCGGGCGTTGCTCCCCTCCCTGGAGTGTCCTGTCCCCCCACACTCACCCTCTCCCTGGTTCCTGGCATGGAGAGCCGGGCCCGTGGGATCACCTTTGCAGCGTAGACCCTTCCGCTGGCCAACTCCATCAGCTGATAGCAGCTCCCAAAAGCACCCTGGGGGGACAGATGGATGGACTCCCAGGGGTTGGGACCCCGGGGGATCTCCTGGTGCTGCTCTGTGCTCTGCTCTGCCTCCATCCTTGTTCTGTCTGCGCTGGTTTCCCCATGGAGAGGGGGAGTCCTGGCTGGAGGCAGGAAGGTGTTGGACATTTACCTCCCCCAGCAGCCATCCCCGCTGGTAGAGAGCCCCGCTGCCCTCGTTCTGGATGTAGCTGTCGGGCAGCTCACCCTGTGCCATCCTGCTGCACTGTGCTCTATGTTGGAATGCTTCACCATCACCTGCACCTGGCTTTCCTTCCCCCCCCCCCCAAGCTGTAACTGCTTCATCTCCGGGCTGTTTGTACCCTGGGTGCTGTGATGCTGTGGGTCCAGGGGGGCACAGCCCTGGGGTGGGTCCCACCTCCCTGGGCTGCTGGGTGGGGATGGAGCCCATGGCAATGTAGCTAGAGTTTGGGGGATGCTGTGACCCCCTCCATTTGCCTGCCTTCCCAGCACCCAAAGACCCCCCCCAATCTTTCCAGAAGATCTCTCTGTAGCTGCTGGAACCCAGCCCCAAAGATGCTGGGGAAGAATGGGGCTGGGGGTGGAGGGGGTCTTATCTGCCTCTCCTTCCCTTTGGGCAGGACTGGGTTCCAGGGATCCCAATTGCAGCAGGGGGGGGTTGCACCCCAGGGCCCCCTGCACAGGGCTCCCTGCCTGGCGCCTGCAGCTGGGCCTTGACTGGGGGGGGGTTTGGGGCTGGCCAGCAGCCAGCGCAGGGCTGGCGGCAGCTGTGGCCCCCCCAGGGACATCCCAGGCCCTTAACTCCCTGTGTGCCACGCTGGGCTGTGCTGGTGTGCGTGTGATGCCAATGGGTGAGGAGACCCCTGGGAGGGGGGGGAGGATGGAGCCACCTCCGAGGGGGGGCACAGCGAGGTGCCAGGAACGGGCCCCCCCCTCCCCCACCTCCCCTGGTGATACCAACTCCAGCGGCACCAGACCCCGTGTCACCCCACAGTGTTGAGGCTGAGGTCGGACTTGGGGTCACGTTCTTCCCCCTCCCCCATCTGGGCCCCCCCCCCCCCCCCCCCCCCCCAAGCTGAACCTCCCCCGCAGCTCGGTGCACCGCGGGCCCCCAAGGGTTAAGCAGGAGATTGGGGAGGGCTGGGCGCACCTTTGGGGCTGGATATTAATAACGCAGCGGGGAGGGACGGGAGGCGAGCGGGAGGGGAGCGCAGCCGCCCGCCCCAGGAGCTGCACACGCGATGCCCGCTCGGCCGGGGGGGTCCTGAGCTGCCCCCCATGTGCCCGGCCCCATAGCGGGACCTCTGGGTCAGGACGGAGCAGCCAGAAAGCACCCCAGGGTGCTGGTGCTGCAGCAGAGCTAGGCATGGCTGCAATAGGGCGGCGGGACAGCCTGGCAGCCCGCGCCCACCCCGGGGGAGCCCACAGTGCCGGGTAAGCCGCTGCGTTCTGCTGAATCTCTCGTAGCTCTCTGCCCACCCTGCTGGGGGGAAGTGGGCTGTGGGACCCCCCTTGCTGCCCCATGGGCACGCAGAGCCCTGCTTCGCCCCAGGGAAACTGAGGCACGTGGTGCCTTCCTGCACCATGCTGGGGTCGGGCATCACTGCTGAGCCCTCTGCCCCCATCGGCTGCCCCTGGCCCCCACGGGAAAATTGGGGGTGTGGGGAGAATCTGGCTGTGCTGCTGCTACCCGCGTGGTGCTGGGGTGCAGGAGGGAATTTGTGTCCCCAGAGAGCCCCGGTCCCTGTGGGCGCAGCGGGGTGGGAGGAGACCGGCTCAGCCAGGGGATTTTCCAGGAATGGCCCCGTCTCTGCTGCAGGGCTGGGGCCCCCGCACCCCTTTGCGGGGTGGGGCTGCGGGGTGCTTTGGGGACCATGGGGTGGTTTTGCGGATGTGGGGTGGTTTGAGGTCGTGAGGTGGTTTAGGGACACAGGAAAAGGAGTTTTTGTGGGCAGTGGGGTGCTCAGGGTCAGGCACTGCGGGGAGGGGACACAGGGCAGCCCTCTGGCACCCCCTGCATTGCTCACAGAGGGCAGATCCGGATCCAGGCGCGCTGCTCAGGGAGGGACACTGAGTCACGGCTGCACCACCGCCTCCACCACGCAGGTCCCGTCCTGCACCGCCAGCCCGGCAGACGATGGGATGTGTGGGGCCGTGTGAGGTGCACAGAGCTGTGCTGAGCACAGCGCCATAAGGGTGATGGCATCGCCTGTGGGGCTGCGCCCACCTCGGTGGCACAGTTTGGGGTGCATCCCGCACCCCTGGGACCTTTCTGCGCCGTCTCAACTTGGGGTCCCCGTGGTGTCACCCCATCAGTGCCACCACAGTAGCTGTGGGGTGACACCCTCGGTGTCTCTGCTCCACAGGTGTTGGTGGCTGTGGCGGGCGCTGCTCCTGGCCTGGCTCAGCCTGGGCTGTGGGATCGGCACCACACAGGTGAGGGTTGGGGGCACCCGGCTGCTCTGGTCGCACATCGGCCCCAGCCATGATTGTCCCCTTCCTCCACGCAGGTCCCAGCCCCACGAGGAGCAATGTGGGGTCCTGAGCCCCCCACCCACACTCGGCCCCGCCGGCAGCCAGCTCAGGGTGCGTGGGGGCCGTGGGGGCCATGGAGTGTCTGCTCCAGCTCCTGCGGGGACGGCGTTGCATTCCGCACCCGGAGGTGTCTGCGGTGAGCGGGGAGGGCAGTGCAGCCCCTGGTGTGTCCCCAATGCTCAGAACCCCTCAGCACCTGGGCACCATCCCACACGATGGTTCGGAATGGTTTTAGAAGGGGAGGAATGGGGGAGGAAGCGGGTTTCGGATTTGGCTGTCCGCATCAGGAGATGTGGGACACAGCCCCGTATGGGGCACCGTGGTTCTGCTCTCATTCGTGCGTCACTCCCAGCCCAGTTGGAGCATCCCAGCCCCACAAGAAGTCTCCATGGAGTCACAGGGCTGCATGGGGCTGCCTTAATCCTAACCCCGACACTAACCCTGCTGATGCTGTGCTGCAGCTCTGCCGAGGAGGAGCCGTGCACAGGGGACCAGCGGCAGTACCGCCTCTGCCAGCTGCAGGTGAGCATCCATGGTGCAGCGCAGCGCAGCGTGGCGCTGTGGGTTCCACGTTCCAGACCCTATTGCCCCATCGTGCCACCCCCACAGGGCTGCCCTGGCGGCTCGGTGCCGTTCCGTGCCATGCAGTGCTCCCTATACGACGACAAACCCGTGCAGGGCATGCAGACCCGGCACCGCTGGGTGCCCTTCTATGGAGGTGAGCCCCAGGGCGTGGGGGCACCACCGGGGGCCCTGATGCCCCCACCACTGGTGTCCCCTCCTTCCCTCTGGCTCTGCAGCCCCCAACGTCTGTGACCTCAACTGCTTGGCTGTGGGGCACAACTTCTACTACACCTTTGGCCGAGTGCTGGATGGCACCCGCTGCAGGCCTGGCTCCACGGATCTGTGCGTCGGTGGGCGCTGCCTGGTGGGTGTGTGTGGGGATGGGACCCCTGGCACGGGTCCCTGTCCCTGCCCTGACACCACATCTCTGCTCCTGCAGAGCGTTGGCTGTGATGGGATCCTAGGCATGGGTGCACAGACCCGTGTCTGCAGCCGGTGCGGCGGCGGGCAGGATGGGTGCCTCTTTGTGCACCGGCTCTTCCAGGACACGGAGCCCTTCTCCGGTGAATGAACATTGCCCCGGCCCCTCCATGGGTGAATGCTTTGGCTCTTGGCTCCCCTGTCCCCTTGTCCCCTGCCTGCTTTTCCTGCAAGCCCCATCACGTCTGGGGTGTTGCTGTGGTCTGGTGATCCCCAGGGCTGGTCAAGGGTCTCCAGGATGCACCCAGGGCCCACGTGGTCCATGTCTCCCTTTGGGGTCCCACGCATGACCTGCGTGTCCCACTGCATGGGGTCAGGCAGGGTCAATGCCCCGGGGGTGCCCCACTGCCCAACCCCCTCCCACTTCTCACTCACCCTGTGCGTGTCCCAGCTCTGGCCCTGCTGTCCCCATGATATCCCCTCGGGCCACATTCTGCCCTGACTCCCTGCCCACCTTCAGGTCATTTTGGGTACATGAATGTGACCAAGATTCCCGCTGGAGCCACCAACATCAAGGTGACAGACAAGAGCCGCAACTTCCTTGGTAGGATGTGTTCTGTCCCCTCCCAGTCCATCCTATGGCCACGGGCAGCTGTGCAGCACCACTCCCCCCACTCTGAGTGCAACGCTCCCCATCTCAGGGCGCTTCCAGAGGCGGTGGCTGTGAGTTTTGGCCAGTGCAGGGCCACTGCGGGACTTGGGGGACTGGGGAGCTCTGCCCCTGGGATCCAGCTGTGCCATGGGACTTGGGCCAAACCTGCCATGGATTTAACGCTCCCCCACACCCCACACACAATGTTCCCAATGTTCTGGCCCTCCTGGGGGCCTCCAATGGGGGCTCGGTGCCTCCTCCCAGCCCAGCCCTGTGTGCCAATCCCGGGGCCATGCGTGGCTCAGCCCAGATGCGCTCTTTCCCACAGCCCTGATGGGGAGCGACGGACGCTACGTGCTCAATGGGGACTGGTCCATCGCCTGGCCGGGGCCCTACGAGGCAGCTGGCACACAGCTGCTCTACGCCCGCAGCCCTGATGGCACCGAGAGCCTGGAGGCACCTGGACCCACAGACGAGGACCTCCATGTGCTGGTGGGGAGCGGGGGCAGTGTGGAGATGCGGGCGGCTGCCCCCAGCCCCAACGATCTCCTGAGTTCCGCCCCTGAACACACAGGTGCTGCTGCAGGAGCCCAACCCAGGCATTGAGTATGAGTTCTGGTTGCCTCGTGGGCTCCCCCAGCGCAGCATGGTGGACACCAGTGCCCTGCGACAGCCCCAGCCCCGTGGTGCCGGCAGCCCCCCGCCTGTTGAGCCCCCACTTCCCACAGTGACCCCCAGGGCCTGGGGCCACATTACAGAGCCACTGCCACCGCGAAGCCCCCCTGGGGTCAGAGCTGCTGCAGGTGACCTCCCACATCCTCCCACACCCCTGGGCTGTATGCTGGAGTCTAGAAGCGCCCCTCTCTCCTTACGGGTCCCAAGGGAGGGTTTGGGTGCCACATCCCAGCCTTTGTCCCCGCAGGGCGATGCGGGCGGTGCCGTCCACCCAAGGGACGCTCCCAGCGCATCCAGCACTTCTGCCAGAGTGACTTCGGTGAGCAGCAGTGGGGCGGGGGGCAGGGCAGGGGGGGTCAACGCCCGGCGTGATGCCCCGCTCAGTGCAGCCCACTCCCACCCTGCAGTGTTCCGAGCGCGGATCCTGGCACGCCGCTCGGTGGGGCAGGAGATGCGCTACGAGGTGCAGGTGGTGACGCCGTACCGACGCCGCTTCCCCATGGTACCGCTGGAATACGTCTGGGTGCCCGACACGTGCGGCTGCCCCACGCTGCTGGGGGGCCACGAATACGTGCTGATGGCACGGCGGCACGTCAACTACGAGCACACGCTGAACCGCATCCTGCTGCAGCGCGACGGCTACGCGCGGCCGTGGTCACCCCGCGAGGAGCGCGCGGTGCGGGAGGCGGAACGGCACTGCGCCCACCTGCAATGAGGCTGCAGGGATGGGGGACCCCAGTGGGGATGGGGGGTGGGAGCCCTCCTTCCTGCTGCGCTGTGGGACCCCAGTGGCCCTCGGCGCGGCCGTGGGGGGTGGTGGAGGGGAGTGGTAATTTATTATTTTTGCAGAAAATAAACCTATCTATCGCTCGCTTGCTGTGTAGCCCTTTCCTGGCTGTAATAAACCCCGTGTGTCCCCACCCTGGGGTGCTGTCCCGTGTCCCTGCACTGAGCCCCTCGAGCAGCACATCCCCATGCCCATCCCCACGTGGCCGCCTGCCAGGCTGTGCCTCTCGGGGCTGGGACCTCTGCTTATCTCCCTTCCGGTGGAGGCGCGGGTCCGTCGCTGTGCCGTAACACAAGCCGTGTTCTGGCTGTGTCCCACGGGGCCCACAGATGGGGACGGGGATGGGGACACCCCAGCGCTGCGCCACGCACCCCAGGACAAGTCACACCATGGGCACAGGGTGTTGGGATCAGCCTGGGTGGTGCCAGGTGATTCGGTGCACCGGTGAGGCACCCTGCGGTGCTTAGGGGCAGGAAGATGCTGATGCCCAATGAAAGTGCTCCTTCCACCCAGCAGGGTTTGTCCCTGGGCACAGGGGGCTGCTTTGCTCTTGGAGGGGGGGGGGATCCCCAGGCAGTGAGCAGTGCTGGGCAGTTTTGTGCTGTCCCCTTTGCTGAGGGTCTCTCCTCATCCCGCTGTCTGGGGGGTTTGGGCTGCGTGCTCAGGAGTTTTGCTGTTCTCCACGTCTTCGTCGTCACTGCGATGAGGCAGAACTGTGCTCATATGCTGGTTGTGCTGGAGCCCAGCTGCTCTCCTTGCTCGGGAAGCTGCCCATGGGACCCAGCACCAAGTGGTGGGAGAACCCCTCTGGTGCATGGTGAGGATGGGGTTGGGATCTGGGATGGGGCTGTATGAGTTGGGGCTGCTCTCGGACACACACAGCCCTCCCCATCCCCACCTCCCCCCCAGCACAACATGCTCAGTGTCAGTTCCGCACTGCAGGCTGCACGCTGGGAATGGGACAGGCCATGGCAGGGGGGGGGAAGAGACCCCTAGGGAGGGTCCCTGAATCCCTCCAGGCCGAGGGCCAGCACAGCTGCAGGCAGCGTGCCGTGATGGGAACGCAGCTTCCTGGTGATTGCACCCTTGGACAAAGGTCTTTCTCTCCTTGGTGACATCCATGCGTGCCCCAGCTGTGCAAACACGCCGAGCCTGGGGATGGCACAGCAGGCACAGGACTGACGGCCAACACCCAGCAATGCTGCACTTCTCTGCTCCATGCCCGTGTCCTGCAGTGGTGGCTGACTCCCATTTGGCTGTGATGTCCCCACGAGGGCCCCCGCTGGCAGCGGTCCCCACGCTGTCCCAGCCCGGCGCCGCGCTGCGTGCTGGGGCACAGCTGTGCCGTGCTGCTGGGACACGGGGCACTGTGGTGTGCAGTGGCCCCAGGCACGTTCCTGAAGGCTGAACCGTGTGCCAGCACTGCAGCGCGGATCGGGGCTGTTCTATCCTAGCAGCAACACAGCACCCAGCTCCTGCTCCATACCCAGATGTGGGCTTTTGGCCTTTCCAGCACAAGACATGTTTACTCGGGTGCAGCTGTTTGGAGGGATATCACGTCTCCTCCCCACCCCTCTGCGCCTGGGAAAGGCCGTGAGGTCCGTGCTCTGCTCCCTCTGGACATCACCTCCATGAACCAGGGCTGTGTCCAGCAATGCCCCAGTCCTGGGGGTGCAGGGATGAGGCAGCAGGGGATGGCAGCCATCGCTGTGTCCGTATCCACATGTGGAGCTGGGTGGGAGCAGCCCATAAAGACAACAGGGGGTTTATTTTGAAGACGGGTACGGATGGCTTTGGGCCAGGCGACCTGCACAGCCAGCCAGCACACATAGCCAGGCAGTACGGAACACACAGGACAGCATGGCCAAGAGGATCGCGATCTCACAGAGCAGGAGGACGATGGGGAGGAGGTTCCTGTGCTGCCCTTCCTGGGGGGAGAGGCCCTGCGGAGCGAAGCAGGAGTGGGTGTCTTCATCAAAGATGTGGGCAGCAGGGCAGGAGGTGCAGTTGTTGGCCGAGGTGCCCTGGCACGTGTAGCACGAGTGGTGGCAGCGGGCGCAGACGCGGGATGTGTGCGTGGTGCTCCGGGAGCGGCCGTAGGAGCGGGGTGGGCAGTAGGACAGGCAGGAGCTCTGGTGGGCATAGAAGGAGCCACTGCATTCTGCAAAGGGATGGAGGTGTGAGAGGGGACATGGAGCCCCTTGGAGCCACCAGGAACTGAGAGCGTCGTCCCCTCCTGCCCAGAGTCGTGGTGAGGGATGCGCTCACCCTCGCATGCTCCCTGTGCGTCCCGCTTGGTGCACTCGCCCGTGGTGGGGGCTGAGAAGTGCCTGGCCATCATGTCCTCATCTGTGCCGTGCAGGTGAAGGATGAAGCTGGTCAGCACACCTGGTGGTGGGAGGAAGAGAATGCAGTGCTGGGTGGCGGCCGTACGTCCCCAACCCACGTCCTTGGTGGTGGATGTGGGGCTGGAAGCTGCAATGCCCTTTATAGGGCTGTGTGGGAGACCGCAAAGCACAGCCCCAGCAGAGACAGGGCTCTCCCAGGGGCTTTGCCCAGAGGGAAGCAGAGGGAGGATGGTCAGATGCCAACCAAATAAGGGGAAGGGAGGGAACGAAGCACTGGGTGGTACCGGTGGATGGGTTTGTCCCCGCGGTGCCCACCTGTGTTGTAGGCATCACCCTTGTTCTCCAGCTGCAGTGTCCAGGTCCCGTTGGGGTTCTCATCCCAGAAATGTGTGGACATGAAGGTCCAGTCCTTGTAGCCCTGCTGGCTGGTGTCGTATGGGCTGTGGGCAGACATGGGGGGGGGGGCTGCAGGGGCTGCAGACCAAAGGGGCTCCGCAGACACTCTGGGCTGAGCATAACAGGGCACTGCCAGGACTCGGCACAACCTTTACCGCACAGACACCAGTGTGGACGTGGTCCCCATGGGGCTCCTCAGTGCAACCTGCAGGTCCCCCCGGCGGCTGTAGCTCAGCGAGAGCTGCACCTGGACGTGCTCCAGTGAGCGGATGCTCCTGGTCCTCCCCGAGCAGGAGGAGGTGTCTGCAGGCACGGTGAGTTTGGAGCCGATGTTCCTGACGGGCACAAGAAGGGGTGAGAGCATCACCTCCCCCCTCGGTGGGCATCCTGCCCTCTGCCGTGGCTCTGACCACAGCCCTGCACTGACAGCAGAAGCCAACTCCTGAGATGCAGTTCCTGCATCAGACGGCAGCACAGCTTTGCTCCAAGAAAGCCCCTGTGTGAGGTCAGACCCCAGGGGACCTCGTTCCTTACCGCGGGGCATGGAGAGCTTCGATGGAACACCTCTGCTGAGGCCGGCTTCCTGCCCACGCCTGGGCCAGCTCCACCAGCAGAGCCGCATCCAGCAGCCCGTAGCCGTAGTGGTGGCTCACTGGGATGTGGGAGAAGGGGGCACGTGAGCCCTTCTGAGGGCTGGGCACTGGTTGAAGCCAGCAAGCACAGACTCACCCTTGCGCCCGACCCCATTCACAGCCCAATCCTCTGCCTGCAGGTGAGCGGGTCGGGAGGCCCTGACCACCAGGTGCTGCACGTCACGCCAGGTCAGTGCTGGGCTGGGAGGGAGAGAACGTTGGGGAAGAGGTCTCTGCTTTGGGGGGAGCTCTGAGGGCAGCCCCCCAGCACCTACTTGGCCTCCAGAGCGAGGGCAACCATTCCTGCAGCCAACGGGGCCGAGGCAGAGCTGCCTGCGTGTCTGTCGGTGCAGCGGTGGTGCAGATCAGTGGTCACCTGGGGAGGACAAGGGGGTGGAGGTTCGTCCCTTATCCCCTGCTGGCGGACGCACCCTGGTCCCTCCATGCCCCATGCTTGGGTGGAAGCGCCTCCTCCTGTCCAGGTTGGGGGGACACTCACAATCTGTGCTTCGCTGCTGGTGCTGCTGCTGTAGGTGGTGGTGAGGGTGGAGGCACAGGGTTCGCTGTAGCGGGGCTGCCGGCCGCTGGCAAAGGCACTGCTCACAGTCAGCGTGTAGATGCTGTTGGTGTACCCGTCGCAGTTGCAGTTGTCATAATTGATGCCACCATTGCCAGAGGCCCAGATGAAGATGGAACCGAGCCCCCCACGCCCCTGGGACAGGGAGAGGATGAGCAGGAGATGGCATTGTCACCATCCAGCTCTGTGCTGGAGAACCCAAAGTATCCCTCCTGCACCAGCACCAGCACACTTCTGCTCTGATCCGGAGCCAGCAAACCTACAGGACGTGAGTGCTGTGCTTACTTTTGTGATCCCGTTGTGAAAGGCTTTCATGGCCAGCACCCCCGGCCCATCCACGTGCCTCCCATCATCCAGAGGGCCCCAGCTGGCGCTGTAGATATGGATGTGCTGCGGCCGCAGGCTGAGGGACTGAGCCTCCACGATGTCCGTGATGGGACCGTCCAGCATCCGCACACCTGGGGAGGTGATCTGGCAGTCAGGGCTCATTGGGTCTGACCAGCCCCAGCCCTGCTCCACAGCCATCAGTTTCCTGCAGGTCAGTGCTGGATTATTAATCCTTCTTAACCCCCGTGCAGTTTTAACCCCCTTTGGCACGGTCACTTTGCAGGGAAGCTGGGCAGTGAGCAGGGCACCGGTCCTGCAGTGTGCGGAGGCAGAGCCCTGCGCTGCCGCTGGGCCTGCTGTAAGTCCGCAGCACCCCCTAGTGCTGTGCAAACCCTAAACTTCCCCCGGAGCAGCCCAGCGGCCGGGAAGCCCTCAGAGCTTCGCATCCATGAAACATCATCCAGGGGTTCACTGCTGATGTCCAAAGCACTGCTCTGAAGCCTCAGCTCCCTGGTTTTACAGCACTGTGGTGCTGCTGGGGTCAGCCTGAGGGCTGAAGGCACGCGTTCCTCCAGGTTCCTGAGCTGGCTCGTGCCTCCTTCCCATGCCAAGCAGCGGGAGGAGGAATTGCTCACCTCCAATTTTTGCATTGTATGCAATGCCTGCACCGCAGATCTGGTTGTTGGCTACGGCTGCTGCCTCTCCTGCACAGCGCGTCCCGTGCCTGAGGGGCAGACACAGGAGATCCGTCCTTGGGGGAGGGGAGGGGAGGCTGGGGGGCTGGCACGGCTCTGCTCCCAGCTCAGGAGGGGATTTCCACGCAGAACCAGAGGGCAAAACTCACCGGTTCTCATCCCAGGCGTTGTACCTGGGCTGGGGGTCAGGGTCGTTGCTGTTGAAGTCATAACTGGCGAGGGGATCCTAGAGCAAAACAGGGCACCAACGAGACAAAATCGCACTGCGAGGAGGAGCTGTGCCAGCTCAGGGCAGACACCCAGCCCAGGGAGGTCCCTGCACGCCCAGCGACTGCAGCAGCCTCGCCTGAACCTGCTGGGCTCAACCAAACCCACGCTGCTGTGAACTGATTAAAGTTCCCCCGTTCTCTTTGCTCTCTGAGCACGCGAGGGCTTACAAGCCCTACTTGCTTTGCAGCTTGCTGTAATTACATCTGACTATTCTGGGGGCTCGTCCGTGCACAAGTCCTAACATTTCCTTGATGTGAGAAATGATGGCAGAGACACAAAGCCCTTTGATCCGACCACGGCAAGGCTGAATTCCCACCACAAATCCCACGGGCTGCAGAGCTGCGCCGTCCCTTCCCAGCCCCGAAGCTCCGAGCTCTGCCCGAGGGGAGCGTAGTTACGTAGTTAGCAGCCAGGTCAGGGTGGTCCTTCTCAATGCCATCATCCAGGATGGACAGCACGACCCCCCGGCCAGTGTAGCCTTTGCTCCAGGCAGCGAGGATGTTGAGATCGGGGCTGATGTCGTTGTTCTGCAGAACGGATTGGGATCGATTGGTGCAGAGCAGCAGGTGGAGGACGTCCTTCAAGGACCCTCCTGCTGTCTCATCTCTGCTGGCATTAGCCCTGCTTATACTCAGGGCAGGTGATTTGCTTGAGGACATCGGGATTAGATGGGAGAGCAGCAAAATCTCACCATGTACCACTGCTTGGGGAACCAGGGATCTGTGGGCACCACGCTGATGCTCCTCTTGGCGCGACTCTTCACCGTTTGCTGCTCAAACCAGAGAACCTGGGGGGGGGAAGCAGCGTTGCAGGCACCCTGTGTGTTCCCATAGGGTCATCCTACGCCCTGCCCTGGGTCCGTGGTGCAGCCCAGCCCCTACCTGTGGCTCCCTGCTCAGCCGCAGGCTCCAGCCCCAGTGCCTGCTCAGGGACGTCTGCCTGGAGCCACGGTGCTGGAAGTGGTAGTAGGGCTCTTCCTCCAGCACCTGCAGTGAGGGCTGAGCTCAGGGGCTGCACGGAGATGGGCGGGGAGGTGGGGATGTGTGCGTGCCAGCTCTGCTGGGTTGGGATGTGATGCATTGGGTGGTAGGGGTGGGAAGGGACATCTTGGGATCATCGAGTCCAATCCCTATGCCAAAGCAGGCTGACTTGGACCAGGGTGGTACTGGAGGAGAGGATGCTCTGCAGGATGGCGGGTTTATGCACAGGCTACCCGTGCTTGTGCGGTGGCTGCAAGTAGCTGTGCAGCCTTATAGGAACTCGTGTACCCCTACACAGCCCTACATCCCACCTACAGCAGGTCACAGAACCACAGAATGGCCAGGGTTGGAAGGGACCTCAAGGATCGTGAATCTCCAACCCCCTGCCACACGCAGGGCCACCAACCTCCGCATTTCACAGCAGCCCAGGCTGCCCAGGGCCCCATCCAACCTGGCCTTGAACACCTCCAGGGATGGACAGGGCATCACAGCCTCTCTGGCAGCTGTTCCAGCACCTCACCACTCTCATAGCAAAGAACTTCCCCCTGGCATCCAATCTAAATCTTCTCTCCCTCAACTTCAAACCATTTCCCCTCATCCTGCAGTTATCAACCCTTTCCAAGAGCTGACTCCCCTCCTGTTTGCAGGCTCCCTTTAGGTACTGCAGGCTGCACTGGGGTCACCCCGCAGCCTTCTTTTCTCCAGGCTGAACGAGCCCAGCTCCCTCAACCTGCGTTTCGGACCTCACCTGCCCCACGCACAGCATCCCGTGCCGCTTTGCCAACCGCCCCGCATCCCGCGGCCCCGCCTCCACCCGCACGGCCCAGCTGCTCATGTAGACTCGGGGCCGGGCTGCGGGCAGATCCTGCGGGAGCCCCAGACCCCCCCCCAACCCCAGACCCAGCAGCAGCCGCAGCCCCCACGCCGCCCCCAGGCCGCGCGGTGCCGCCATGCCCCGCGATCGTTGCCACGGACACGGCGACGCCACCTGCCCGCCCCGCCCCGCACAGCTCCGCATTGGACCCGGGGCCGCGCGGAGGCGAGCGAGCCCCGCAGCCATGGGCTCCGTGCAGCAGCGCCTGCAGCGCTTCCTCGACCGCCCCGGGCCGCTCTCCGACTTCCTCGGCCGCCTGGAGTCTCGCACCGGCGTTCGCCGGCTCTACCTGGCTACAGGTGCGCCCGCAGCCCCACCGCGGGATCCCTTTTTTCCCCAGCTCGGGAGCCTCCCCTAATTTCGGGTGCCCCCCTGCCCTTGAGTGTGCTGACAGCCCCGCGCTGCCCAGCATGGGGCCCGGCCGCTGCCTGAGGGGGTAGGGGGGGGTGAGGGAGCTGCCAGGGGGGCCGTTGTGTACTTGGGGGGTGGCAGCCCCCTCCCCTCCTCACTCTCCTTCCTCTCCCCCCTTCCACTTCCCTTCCCGGCCCCACATGCCGCTGGGTGGGCTTCACAGCCGTGCCCAGCCTGGGTCCCCACATCCCCCTGCCCTTGGGAAGCCCAGCTGCAGTGTGGGACAAACCCCAACCCCCACCCCCAAGCAGGAGGGCAGAGGTCTGCTCGTTAACCACGTGCTGTTTGTTCATTAATGAGAAACCAGAGATATCTCCCTAGGCAGCTGATCCTGACACCACTTGACCCCTCGGTGCGGCTGTCACCTCAGCCTTGGCCAAGTTTGTTCCTTGGCCCCGTTTATGACTTGCCATCTGCCTCTGCATTTCCGTATTGAACCTCCTGGGGTTTCCCTGCTGTGCTCCCAGCCCAATTCCTGGCCCCATGGCTGCTGTAGAGTTTGACTGCTCCTCTGGGAGCCGCATGCAGGAGCAGACACGAGTTTGGAGCAGTGCTGGGCTGTCAGATGCCTGCTGCTGGGGCTCCAGTTGCACTTTGGGCTGTGGGTGATGGGGACGAGCAGCGGCGCTGCTCCTGCAGCACAGCTCCGGTGTCTGGAAAGGTGAAGCCGCTGCTCAACAACAAATATCAGATTTCTTCCTCCCTTCCCCCCGCTCTGCAGCAGTCCCTCATTTCTGTTGGGATCAGAAGGGGCTGCTCGGTACCTTTTAAACCAGCACAGACCCAGCAGCTGCCTCTGGGCAGCACAACTGGATCCTCTGCCAGGTAAAGGGGAGAACAGCATCCCCTCTGTGACACACCTGCAGGCTGCCTGTGCTCGTGGCTGGGGAAACCTCTTTGCCAAGCTCTGTGGCCAAGCCTTGCTCTCCATTCAGTGCTGCAAAGATCTTCAGTGATCTCCCATCCCATATGGGAGGCAGGGATGGGGCTCTGGGGTTGGGTGCCTTGGGGCAGCGTGGGCAGCTCCTCCACCAGCCTGGTCAGGGTCCATAGTGCACAGAATCCCTTTTCCTCCGCTGGATTTTTCCTCCTTCTGTGCTCACATTGGTGTCATTGTGGGTTTAGGACCCCAGGATGCGTCTCCTTCCTGCCCTGTCCTTCACACAAGGCTCCTCTGTGCAAGCTGAGCCTCTCCTTTGTGTTTTGCTCTTACATAAATTTCTCTGGGGGCTAAACTTAGCCTGTGAAATCCATTCTAAGGCTCTTTAGGGAATGAAACCCGGAGCTGCCTGAACCTGCCTGCTTGTTTCCCTCGGAGGGAAGCTGTGGCTGCTCCCACGAGTTGGGAACAGCGCCCATCTCCTTGCAGAGCCCCGGGCCCAGAGGTGCCCATGCCAGCACTGAGCTGCTGCTGTGAGCAGTGCAGAGATGAGCCGTCCTCTGTGCCCCTTTCCTTTAATTCACTGCCACAGACAGGCTAAGTCCCAGCTCTCTTGCCTGCTGTAGGATAAGGAGCTTATGCTGCTGGCAGTGTTGTAAGCAGGGTGTGCAGGAGCTGAGATGCTGCTGGGGTGGCACAGAAAGCACCAGGCTGTGTGCTCTGCTCCACCACAGTGGTGGTTTGGCAGCAAGTGCTCCTCTGATGCAGCACCTGGGGACTGGGGAGGTGCTTTGCCTTGTCTTTAATTTAACAATCACATTTAATGACGGGGAAGCTGGATTGCTGGCTCTCAGGGGGCTGAATCCTAACAGGCTCAGCACAAGCACACGCAGGGTAGTGAGCAGAGGGCAGCAAGGAGGCAAGCATCTCCCACCTGGGGCTGCCTCCATCCCCCTGAATGTGTTCTGCTTGCCATGGACAAGTCCAGGCCAGGGAGAGGACAAACGGTGACCAAAGCAAAGCCTGATGTGTGCACCCCTTCCTCCCAGCAGTGCAATGCAGCTCTGCACAGCTCCCCGTGCTGAATCCCATGCTCTCGGTTCTGTCCTGCAGGTTCCCTGGCCTTCCTGGGGCTGTACCTGGTGTTTGGCTACGGTGCCTCACTGGTCTGCAACCTCATCGGCTTCGCCTACCCTGCATATGTCTCGTAAGTACTGACTCTACAGCCCTGGATGGGCAACGTGAGGAGGGCAGAGTCACTCCTGGGGCAGCAGGACCTGCTGTGGGGCAGGCACACTGCAAGGGCTGGGGACGTGGGGAGGCCGTGCCTGCTGTAGGAACAAACCTGCAGAAGCAGTGACCTGTCCCCTCCCTCCCACAGCATTAAAGCCATCGAGAGCTCCAGCAAGGAGGATGACACCACGTGGCTCACATACTGGGTGGTTTACGGAGTCTTCAGCATAGCTGAATTCTTCTCTGACATTTTCCTCTACTGGTTCCCCTTCTACTATGCTGGGAAGGTAACACCTTCATGGGGGCACGGGGGCTGCAGGTGCCGGAGCATTCCCCTTTATGGCTGAGTTCTTGGGGTTCATCTGTTGAGCTTTGGGGCCTCCAGAGAGCTCCAGCCTTTGGCAGGAGGGAGCGGAGCACCCCAGCAGCTGCGCTGCTGTCCCAACCCGGCTCTGCAGCTCCTCTCCCCCCAACAGTGCCTGTTCCTGGTGTGGTGCATGGCCCCGGTGTCCTGGAATGGCTCACAGGTGCTCTACCACAACGTCATCCGGCCCTGCTTCCTCAAGCACCACCGTGCTGTGGACACAGTGCTCGGCGACCTCAGCACCAAAGCACTGGATACAGCCTCTGCCATCACCAGAGAAGGTAATGTGGGTCCATCCCCCCCAACCTGGGGCGGCTCCCGGGGCCCCCCCTGGCCCCCCCCCCCCCCCCAGGCCGTAGCCCCATCCCTGCCATGATGGCAGCCCAGCCTTTTTCGTTGTCTCTCTTCTTTCTGCGCCTCCCGGAGCAGTTCTGCACACTCTGCTCAGCAGCAGAGCCCGGCTGGCTGCTGAGGTCGCCCCGCAGCTCAGCGTGTCCGTACGTAACAGCCGCATTTCCATAGCCAGCACGGAGCCCGCGCCCCGCTGCCTCAAGCCCTGCTCCTACAAGCCCCGCTCCTCTCTTTAGGCCCCTTTGCTGTAGTCCACCCGGCTCCCCGCTGCAGATATAGGGCAGGCTCTCTCTCCCCTCTCCCGCAGCCCCGCACTCTCCCGTCCCGGCGGGTTCGTTGCGGGCTCCGGCGCTCACACGGCGCTCTCTCTTTCCCGCAGCCTCCGGGACCGCCGTGAAGCTGGCACAGGAAGCGAAGAGCAAATGAGGCACCGGGACAAGGCCGGTCTGAGCCCGGCCCCCGCTCCCTGGCCCGTCCTCGGCTCGGTTCCCCCCCCCCCCAAGTAAAGCTGTTCCCGATCCATTCCCATCTGCTCCGCGCGCTCCGGGCCGGCACGGCGCCTTTAAGAGGGGGCGTGGTTTCGTGCGCGGGTGGTGGCGCGGAGATGACGTCATCGGTGCGCGCCCGAGGGAGGGGCGCGCGTGGGGCGGTGGAGGTACGGCGGCCGGGAGGGGCGGTTTGTCTGTCTGTCCTGGGGCGGGGAGAGGTGTGCCCGTCTGGCGGCAGGGAAAGGGAACTGTCTGTCCGTCTATCTGTCCACGGAGCGGGGAGGAAGGCTTCGTCCTGAAGGAGCGAGGGCGTCAGGGGTGTGTCTTTCCGTCCGTCCGTCTGTCCGTCCGTCCGTCGGTCCAGGGAGCGGGGTTGGTGTGGAGGTGGGGGGACGCGTGTCCTTCAACTGGCGGTGGGAGAGGCTCTGTCTGTCCGCCTGTCTGTTTGTCGGGGGGCAAAGATCCCGGGGCGGGGAAGGAGTGACCGTGCTGAGGCTGCGTATGTCAGTCTGTCTGTCTGTCCTGGAAGGGATCGGCCTGTCCGCCTGAGGGAGGGTCGGTCGGCCGGTCTGTCCGTCTGGGGGCGTGGGGGGAGGAGTCTGTGTTTCTGTCTGTCTGTCTTTCTGCGGGTCCGGGAAGGGCCGGCAGCCATCTGCCCTTGGGGTGAGCGTCCGTCTGTCCCGGCTGTGAGCCTCCCCTCCCTCTCAGAGCCCCGCCATGAGCTCCAAGGCCAAACGGGTGTTGCCCACCCGCCCCGAGCCGCCCACCGTGGAGCAGCTCCTGGCCGACGTGCGGGGCGCACCCCCGGCCGACCCCGTCCTCCTGCTCCCGGCTGAGCCTCCCCGGGGCAGCGGTGCTGACCGTGACGGCCCCGCTCCAGGTGAGCCCCGCGGAAGCAGCAGCGGGCGGGGAGCCGGGATGACCGAACCTCCATTGAGTCCCCCACGCCTCACAGGGCAGGAGGACGGCGTGGAGGAGCAGGAGCGGCTGTACCGGCAGTGCCGCGGTTACGTGGAGATGAACCGGCGGTTGCGGGAGGCGCGCGGGGAGCTGGCAGAGAAGCGTGACGAACTGCAGAGGGCGGGCGCGGCACTGGAGAGAGACATCGCCGAGATGCGGCAGAAGGCGTTCTGAGGTCGGGACACGGCACTGCCCGGGGGTCTCACCGGGAGCCCCCCTGGCTGCCTCCTTGTGCTCCCAGCGCGTTCACAGTGCTGCGTTTTCAAAGCACCCGCGGCCTTCATCCCCACCACGTGGCTGTGCGAGCAGCTCTGCCCCCTACCAGCGCCATGTCCACACGGCATCGCTTCACCTACGACTTCTCCATCTGGTACTGCCCTGAGGACCACGCCGTCGCCTCCATCATCGCTGAGTTCTTGATGAAAAAGGGCTTCCGAGGCTACTTGGAGCACTGGGACCAGGTGGCTGGCACCCCGGTTGTGCTGAGTGCCACTGAGGCCATCGGTGCCAGCAGGGTTGGCATCCTCCTGCTGTCCCCCACATCTGTGGGGGATGCGTGGTGTCAACGGGTGTCCGAGTGGAACTTGCAGCACGTCGTGGAGCGCGGTGGCACCAGGGTGCTCCCCGTGTGCCTGGGGCTGAGGAAGGAGGAGGTGCCACCCTTCCTGCAGCACCTCACCCAGCTGCAGTATCAGACCCCTTTCTTCTTCGAGCGGCTGCTGCGGAGCCTGGCAGCATCGCAGGCCCTACCAGGAGAGCTGAAGAGAGCCGAGAGCTGAGGGGCAGCTGGGGGTGGTGGGTGGGGGTCTTGTGGTGCGGTGAGAGCAGGGTGGTGGGAATGGGCCACCATGATGGGTGCACGCAGTGGGACACTGCAGCGATGTGCCTGGGGCTGCGGTTATCACAAACCTTGACAAATCCTCAATAAAACCCTTCTTGGGAAGTGGGATGTGATTTCCTTGGTGAGGATGGGAACCAGGCCGTGGCGGGGGGGCTGCCTGTCCCTGTGGGTTGGTTGGAGCTGTTTCTCTGCGGTGTTATTTCACACCTGCAGATGTTCACTCTGCTTCCCCCCTTCCTGTATGCTGCACGTCACCGCACCGGCCGCACAGCCTTGCAGCTCTTTGCACACAGCATGGAGAGGAGCGCAGTTGTGGGGCTGCTGCTGCTGCTGGCGCTGCCCAACCCCGGGCTGGGTGAGCAATGCAATGGGGCTGGGGTGGCCGATGGGGCTTCTGCGTCACTGCAGGGAGCAGCAGGGCATGGGGGCAGCCATCCCCACTCAGCAGTGGCTGTGGGATGGGTTCCCACTCTCCCAGTAGCACGGTCACATCTGCGCATCATCGGGGGACGCGAGGCCAAGCCCCACTCCCGGCCCTATATGGTGTCAGTGCAGGCCAGGGGGGTGCACGTCTGCGGGGGAGCACTGCTGAACCCACGCTGGGTGCTGACGGCTGCACACTGCATCCCACAGAGGTGAGAACTGTGTCCTGTGGAGGTGAGCGTCCCATCCCGCATCCCATCCCACATCCCATCCTTCCTGCTGCTGCACTGGGGTTTGGAGGGGCACCGTGTGGACGTGCGCTGTGTTCCGCAGTGCCGATGTCTCCAGGATGGTGGTGGTGGTGGGGCTGCACCGGCTGTGGGAGCACAGGGACACCCAGAGCTTCTCCATCCGCGCTGCCTGTCCCCACCCCGGCTACGACAGCCAGACGATGGAGAATGACCTCCTCCTGCTGCAGGTGGGGACGGTTGGTGCCAGGAAGTGCCACCAGTGGGGAATTCACACCGCGCCGCAGCACGGGGCCGGGTGACATTTCCTCTCACGCCTTCGAGCACTTTCACATCTGGGTGACATCTCACCGGGTAACATCTCATCCGGGTGACATCCACCCACTCTCACCCCGGGCGATGCGGTGACGCCGCTGTGACGGCGGTGGGCCCTGACGCTGCCCCGCACTGCCCACAGCTGGAGGGGAAGGTGAAGCGCAGCAAAAGGCATCGACCCATCGCGCTGCTGCGGAGGGAGCCGGCGGTGGGCACCGTGTGCAGCCTGGCAGGCTGGGGTGGGCGAAAAGGGCTGGCAGCCGCGCTGCAGGAGCTGGAGGTGACCTTGCTGGACATAAGGATGTGCAACAACAGCCGCTTCTGGAACGGGGACCTCACACCCACCATGATCTGCTTCCAGGGCCGGGGCCACGGCGAAGCCCCCACCAAGGTGAGGAGCTGGGAGGGGGGGGGGTTGTGCGGGGCTGTGACGCTTTGTGCCAGGCTGTGCCATCACCATCACTCCCACAGGGTGATTCCGGGGGTCCCCTGGTGTGCGGGCGCCCGGCGGCGGTGGCGGGCGTTGTGTCCTTCAGCAGCCCCAACCCTGCCGACCCCTTCAAGCCCCCGGTGGCCACCTCAGCAGTGAAGCACCGTGTGTGGATCCGGCGCACGCTGCGGCGTGGCTGCACGGCACAGATGGAGCAGCCCCGGCTATTTACACAGGTTTGCATTTAATTTTTAATACTGTCCAGAGTCCTGGTAAAATAACATCCTTGGTACATACATACAGCAACGGGGGGACGGGACACCACAAACCCAGCGCGATTCCACACAGATGGGGACGAAGCCGACGGTCACACATAGGGCAGATGGGTGGCAGCGGGGCTGGGATGGTGGCACTGACACCCGGGGCCACAACCACGTGTGTGGGGTGACGCTGGCATCCTGCCCGTGGGTCCTGTTCTGGGTTATGGCCATCAAGAGGAGACAGGGCGTCCACAGGGGGCTGTGGCCCTATTTCTTGATCTACACGGGTGCATCCCTGTGTCCCCTACATGTCCCCATAACCCCCTGCCTGTCCCTGAAGACACCCATAGGGCACCTGGTGGTGTTGGTCCCTGGAGGCCCCACAGATCAGCCCAACCAAAGGCATGAGTGGGCAGCGAGGAGGGACTGGGGGACACGTGGGTCGGCTGGGGAGCACCCAGGTCGGGATGGGGGACACTCAGCAGCCCACCCTGGGGTGCACAGGGCCAGCTGGCAGCAGGGCGTGCAGCTCCTGCTTGTGGGCGTAATCCAGTCCTGGATGGACCCGTGTCCACGCTGTGCAGGCGCCTCACTGCCAGCCGTGCCGGGGGCTGCGTGCTGTGCGGGGGGGGGCCCAGACCCTTCCCTTGGGGTTGGGCACCCCGGTGCCACCTCTGCACTCCGTGTCCTCCCCAGGGCAGTCAGCAGCTCAGTGACAAAGCAGCCGGGACCCCGACGAGCACCCAGCCCTGGTGAGCACCGCACTCAGCCAAGCACCCTCAGTAGGAGCAGCACAAATGGGACCCAGCCCGGCCCCGCGCCTCGCCATTCGGGGTCCCTCCCTGCTTCGCTCTGGCTGTGTATCCCCGAGATGAGGCGACCCCGTCCCCGCAATAAAGGCTCTGCGATGCCTGGCGGTGCCGTGCCGATGCGCGAGCTGAAGCGTGCGGCGCGAGCCTGGCGTTAAGGCTTTGCTTGTTGTGTTTCTGGGTTGTGGGGACACGACCCCGAGGGCTCCCCCTAGGGCCGCAGCGCCCCGGGGACTCCCATCGGCACTGAGAAGCGCTCGGCTGCAGGGATCGGTCCCCACCCACGGGGTTTCGCCTGGTCTTCAGCACGGGAACCTTTGGAGCTGCATTGGAATAAACCCCGCCTGGGCTGGGGAGGGGTCCCGGCCGTCCCACGTCTCCATCCCCGCGGGCAGGAGGGGTCCGTCGGGGTCCGTCCGTGGCAGCCGCTCACGCCTGGATTTTCTCCACTGCTTTGTCAGCCACTGCCGGCACCGCCATGGGGCTGGGGACGTAATTGAAGGGGGTGACGCGGGCGGCGCGGCTCGGGGAGCCGTGCCTGCTGGCGGGGAAGGTCCCGGCGGGCGCCTCGTGCCCGAAGGAGATGGGCAGAGCGGCCTTGGTGGGCGCCGGGGCTTCGCCATCGTGCCGGGGGCTCTCCATCGTGGGCGAGGTGCTGGAGTTGGTCTTGGTGGTGGCGAAGTCCTCGGTCTGCACCACGGCGTCGCTGGTCTTCCTGGGGCCGGGGAGCGGCTCCTCGGCGGCGCTGAGCAGCGGCAGCGCGGTGGAGGGCAGCGTGCTCTGCAGGATGTGCGGGATGTCCTCATCGCGGATGCGTCGCCACGTGCCTTTCATCATCGCCATCGGCGGTTTCTCCTCCGTCGCCTCGCCGGGTTTCCGCCGCCGCGCCGACGCCTCGGAGCAAGCGGAGAGGACGGAGGACGGGCTGCCGGTGCGGCGCGGCACGCTGATGTTGGGCGATGAGGAATACCGCTTGAACGGCTCTGGGACGGCCGTCTTCACCGGCAGCCGGGAGGGGCTCTCGGAGCTGGTCCTGCGCGGGGGCTTGGATGCGGCGGGGGCTTTGCAGCCGGGCTGCGCCCTGGAGACGAGCGGACGCGGCGCGGGCGCTGCTGGTTTGGCCGCCTTCAGCTCCTCGCAGCGGGACGAGCAGAGGAAGACGGTGGGGAGGGCGGCCCGACTGCGCTGCGGGGACGCGCCGCGGGGCAGTGAGGTGGCCTGGGTGGCCGGGCCGTGCTCGGCGCGGTGCCGCAGCAGCAGGCTGGAGGACTCCTTGATGAAGGTGAGCTGCCGCAGGAAACCCGAGCGGTCCGAGTCGCTGCCGCTGGAGCGAGTGGATGACATCCGCACCAGGTTGAGCCGGCTGCTCCCCGCCCCCCCCGGCGTGCCGCCCTTCGCCTTGCCGCTGCCCTCCTGCTCCTCCAGCACCGGCATGGCCGAGCGCACCGGCAGCACCTTCCTGCTGGGCTTCTGCATGAAGGGGATGCGGACGGGTGACTTCTGCGTCTTGTGCTGCCGGGGGGCCGGGGATCTGGGGGCCGTGGGTTTGGCCGAGGGGCCGGGCGGGGAGGGAGGGCCGGTCGTCTTGCCCGTCTGCACGGGGCTCTGCTTGGAGAGCTGCGAGGGCGACGGCAGCTTCTTGGGCACGTGCTGCGAGGGCGTGGAGGTGCGGGACGAGCCCGAGGACGGCGGCCCTTTGGCGATGCGGGCAGGAGGCGTGGTGCTGCGTTTGGGCAGAGCCAGGTCCCCCCCCTCGGGCGGCTTCCCCAGGCGGTGCAGGCTGCGGGAGCGCTGCTGGCTCAGCGACAGATTCTTGGGCGCCGGGGGTTTGGCCATGGGGGATTTCTTTGGGGTGGAGCGCGGGCTGGGCGCGTCCTTGGCCAAATTGGGCATGTAGATGACGGTCCTGCCGCGGAAAACCACCGGCAGGTTGGGCACGGGTTTGCTCGGTGCTGGGCTCCTCTCTGCCCTCGCATTGCCAGCAGGACGGGCGCTCGGCGCCTTCTTCGCCTCCGGGCGGCTCTTGGCACGCTCCCTCCTCTCCGCCTCCCGCCCGGCCGCACTTCCAGAGCGTTTCTTCTCAGCCCTGTCCAGGGAGAGCTGCAGAGTGGAGCCGACTGAGAGCCCTGAGACGAAGGAGAGGATGGAGTCAGACTCGGAGGAAGGCTCCCGTGACAGCGACGCCGCAGCCTGGTGCAGCCAGGTGACGATGGAGTTGGCTCCCTCCTGGATGGCCTCCCACTCCACGCTGTCCAGGTCGGAGCCGCCGTCGGAGCCCAAATCCTCGGAGCGATGCCTGCCCTCTGCCGGGCGCTCCCTCCCAGTGCCGCCCTTCGGCTTCTGCTTCCTCTCCGCCGTCCTCCGCCTCGTCGAGGGCCGCCGGCGCTTGGGCATGGCAGAGCCGATGCACTTCTGCAGGAGGTCGTCCTCCGAGTTGGGGCTGGGGGAGCGGCCCTGCGTCTGCCCCACCGCTGCGCGCTGCCGGGGGGCTGAACCACACTCCTCACCCTCGCCAGGGTTGCCGTCGCTCAGGGAACTCATGGAGGAGCTCAGCGAGTAGCACGGCGGTGTCTCATCAGCAATCAGGTTGTGCTGCAGCTTGCCCTTCGCTTTGCCCTTCGTCTCAGGCTCCCTCCTGGGCACGGAGCCCCCGCAGCGCTCCCTCCGCAGCGCCCGGCCAGGCTGCGCTCCACCGCCGGGCACCTCCTTGCCCAGCCCGGGCTCATCCGAGTCGTGCTCATAGAAGCAGTAGACGGCTTCTTCGGTCGGCGTGGTGTGGCACAGTGACTGGAAGGCCGCCCCTTCCTCCCGCATACCGTCCTTCCTCCCGGGCAGGCTGCACGGCCGCGTCCCAGGGCTGCCGCTCCTCCCCACCTCTGGCTCCGTGCCGAGCACGGGTTGTCCCCGCTTCCCCTCCGCGCCTCTGCCCGGCGGCACGGGGCTGTCCCGGCTGGAGCCCGCCCTGCCCCTGCAGGCTGAGCTGGGCCGCGTGTGCGCTGAGCCGCCCAGAGCAGATCTCCGTGCTGGCGATGCCGCGGTGCCCATTTCCCTTCTCCTTCCCGCACCGTGGGGGGGTTCGGCCTCTTCCTTGGGGCCACGCAGGGTCTCATCGCTCAACGAGGCTGTGCTGGAGAAGTTGACGGGGGTCCCATCAGCCGAATCGGTGTAGGAGTCATCGTCCTTGTAGAGCTCCCGGGCGGTGGCACGGAGGTGCTTGGGGACAGCAGTGTGTGTGGGCACCAGCATGTAGACGGGGACGTGGAGGGGCTTCTTGGTGTGCGGGTGCAGGACCTGCCCTGAGAGCAGCGAGCTCTTCACCTTGCGGAAGCGCGAGGGCATGGCGGAGCTGATGCACTCCTTTAGGATCTCAATGTCATCGTCAGAGCTGGGCTCTGCCCGGCGTTGGCCCTCCAGGAGCTGCTCCTCCCGCTCCTCCCGCTCCTCGTGCACTGCAAAATTCAGGCTGTTCTTCTCGGGGAAGGTGGGCATCAGCTTCAGCTCCACGTCCTTCTGCACGTAGTGCTCGTGCAGCGGCAGGGCGCTCAGGCTGGAGGCGCACGAGAAATTCTCATTGGGTTTCTCCACTGTGAAATAAACCATGGAGTCCAGGTCCTGGGGCAGCTGGAAGCGCTCCTTGAAGTCGGTGATCTCCATGAACTTCTTGACGTTGTTCTCCCACTGGATGTTGAACTGGCTGGTCTCCTTCTCGGGTGGGCAGCCCAGCTCGAAGAGCGGCGTCTTGCTGCGGCTGGGTGGCATCGTCTGCCCCGGGCTGTCGGGCAGCTCACTGGGGCTGACGGTGCCGCTGATCATCTCGCTGCATGGGTCGCTCTGGATGGAGCTGGCGATGGATGGGCTCTCGAAGCTGCCCAGAGAGCTGACGGAGCTGCAGCGGCTCATCACCAACGGCGTCTCCTGGATGTAGTTCTCTGAGGAGCTGGAGGGAGTGTGGTCCTCCTGGCGGGAGGGGGATGCATCCCTCAGGAAGAGCTTGTCACGTTTGGGGAAGGGGATGGTGATGGGCTGGGAGATCCCCACCGGTGTTGTCGGACCCATCTCCGCCTTCTCCTTCTCCTGCCTCGCGTCCTCAGCTTCCCCATCCCCTTCATCCATCTCCAGGATCTCCAGTGAGGAGTCACTGTCCAGGTCATTCTCGCTGTGGCTCTGCCCATCCAGCACATTGTCGGCTGAGGAGAGGGAGGAGAGGGAGCTGCAGCGGGAGAAGCAGATGGGGGTGTCCTCCACCGAGTACTTCTGCACCGACTCCTGCTCGGCCGGGGCCAGGGGCTGGGCTGGCAGCTTCTCAGGGATCTTGCTGAGGGTGTCGGCTGTTTGCAGGAGGGCCGGGGGCAGCCAGGCTTGCTTCCTTCCCAGCAGCGAGGTGTGGTGGCTGATGGCTGTGCTGCTCTTGGCCAGGCTCCCGAGCAAGGGCACATGCTGGTACGAGGGCGAGAGCTTGATGGTGTGCACCTGTGGGTCGGCGGGCAGCTTGCCGCCCATCTCCTTCTTCCTGCCAGTCTCCAGCGCTTTGGGACTGGGGAAGGTCACCGCCTTCCTGCCCCGCTCCGGCGCCTCCCTCTGCTCTGGCTTATCCGGCTCGGCCCTGAGCACAGGGGGGTCAGGCTTGGTGCCCAAGATGCTCTTGAGGTCCAGCCTGCTGGGCCGCTTCTGGTAGCGTTGCAGCTCATCCCTGTAGTCAAGAAAGGGGGCCCTGGTGCAGGGCTTCATGTGCTCCTTGGGGCAATAGCCATCGCTGGTGCTGCCGCTGTTGAGGCTGTCTGTGGACAGGCTGGTGTACGCCGTCTTCAGCCGCAGCAGCGCCCGCGCCCGGCTCAGTCCCTCACGCCTGGCAGAGCCTCCGGTGTCCGAGAGACGGCACGGGGAGCAGGAGTGGGCGCGCACCTCGGGCGGCTCCTCGGGGCCGTACTGCCAGTCCAGGCCGTGGTCCTCTGAGCTGAGGCTGAAGCTGTCATCCGAGGACGTGTGCATGGTGGAGATGTCCTCCACCAGCTTGTCGATCTTGGCCACCGTGCTGGAGATCTTGTTGGCCAGCTTCTCGGCGGCCAAAGAGACGTCGTCCTCCGGCAGCGGCGGCTTCTTGGGCTCTGCCGGCTTCCCACCATCGTCCTTCTCTGGTTCTGGGCACCGTCTGTGCACCAGAGCCCGCGGCAGCGCCTGGCCCTGCAGGAAGGAGGAGCCCAAGAACATGGAGAGGACGGAGGCGCTGGCTGTCTCCACACCAGTGGAGATGTTGGGCACCTCATCGTCATCGAAGCAGCCCGAGTCGGAGGCGTAGTCCTTCACCAGGCTCTCCATGTGCCGCAGCGGCTTCTTGGCGCTCTGGCTCTTCAAGCTCTGCTTCTCCATGGTGTCGAAGGTCTCAGCCAGGTGTTTGGCATCCAGCTCGGCCTCCAGCGCCTTCTGCTTGCGCATGTACAGAGATGGCATGCAGGAGCCCGGCGAGACGACGGCCGTGTCCTTGTACTTGGGGGGCCGGTTGGTGAGCAGGTTGCGGAGCGCGGCCGCGCTGCCCATGGCGATCATCTTGTGCTTGGAGTGGATGAGGTTGCGCAGCATGCTGACCGCCCCCAGGTCCCAGAGCAGCTCCTGGTCGCGGGGGCTGCGGGCAGACAGGTTCCAAAGCGTGCCGCAGGCATTGCTGACGATGGTGAGGCTGTGCGAGCGCAGGTGCTGCAGCAGCGTCTGCAGGCAGTTGTGGTCCCGGAGCACCTGCCTGTGGGATGGGAGGGACAGGGTGGAAAGGGACGGGATGGGGAGGTCCAGCCATCGGCATAACGTGCACCCCAACCCCACACCGTGCCTCCCAGCCCCCACCTGTAGTCCTCACGCGTGGCGATGAGGCTGGAGACGTTGCGCAGGATGCCGCCGCCGCTCTCGATGATGGCCAGCGAGTTGCTCTGGCACTTGTAGGTGAGGGTGCTGACCAGGAAGCCCAGGGCCCCCTCCACACCGCAGATGGCGGCTTTGTTCTCTGTGCTGTGCGCCGACAGGTTCCACAGCGCGCTCAGGACACTCTTCAGTGTGGACTCCTGTTTGGGGAGGGGGGTTCAGCCCCAGCCGTGCCGCAGTGCCCACCCCCACCTGCACTGAATCTCACCTTGGCCGCGTGCAGCGCGCACTGTGTCAGCCCCGCCACGCTGCCCACCTCCCGCAGCACCTTCTTGCTGTTGATGTCGGCTCTCCAGGAGAGGTTCCTCAGGATGCTCGAGACCACCTGGGTGAGCGGAGCACACGGGGCGTGTGGGCACGGCACCATCGCTGCGATGGGCACCATCCCCACACCCGTCCATCCTGGCGGCACCCACCTGGTGCAGCTCCTCGCTGTCGGAGCCCAGCTGGGCCACGATGGCTTCCATGCAGCCCCGGCGTGAGCACAGCGTTGCCTGCAGGGAGACACGTGTGCTGAGCCCCGTGCTGCCCTGGCCCCACTTCTCACCACCCCCTTGGCCCCACAGACCTTGTTGACCACGTCCCCAAAGGTGAGGTTGGTGAGGGCCATCCCTGCGTAGCGCCGCAGCGCCAGGTTCAGGGGATCGCTCGTCATCTTGTGCATCTCGTAGTCCACCTGCAGCAGCTCAGCCACCGCCTGCAGCCCACCTGTGGGAGGGGATGGGGTCACAGTGGCCTGACACCCCCAGGGCACCACTGGGCTCCCCAGCATCGCTGCTCTCACCCCATCCCACCCCTTACCCAGCTCGTTCATGGCACGCCGGTACTCCTCATCGAAGGAGAGCTTCATGATGGCACAGGTGGCCTGGCAGATCTGGGGCTCGATGGGCACCGGTGCTGTGGGGACAATGGGGAATGATGGGGCCACCTGGGTGCCTGGTACACATGGACAGCATCACCTCCTCCTCCAGCACGCACTGACACGTGCTGTGCACACACACACACACACACTCTGCACATCCCTGAACACAGCTGTCCAGCCCTGCCCAGCCCCATACCAGTGCTGCCCTCGGGCCCTTTGCCCCCATCCCTGCTCTGCATCTGCAGCCAATCCCAGCAGGTCTCCGAGTAGGAGCGGATCTGCTCCAGCACGTGCAGCACCCGCATCTCCTTCTTGGCCTGCCCCTCATCGGGCTGCGAGAAGACGATGTTGTGCAGCGCGGCGTTGGCGCGCATGCGGGCATCCTTGGCACCGGTGGGGCTCTCGGGGGGGCCGGGCTCACGGTCGGAGTCGTGCAGGATCTGGATGAGCAGCGGCAGGCAGCCCGACTTGCGCATGGCCAGGCAGCTCTCCTGTGAGCTGGACATGGCCAGCAGCGTGCGCGACATGTCGTCCTTGTCCCGCGTGGCCAGCATGGACAGCAGCCAGAAGACCACCTCCACCTGCAGGGGGGTCGCGTTAGGCGTCACCGTGACCCCTCCTCCAACCCCAGCTTGGTGCAGCTGCCCCTCACCTTGCTGTTGCCCCCGTCCTCTGGGTGCGTCGGGACGTCCGCACTGCTGTCCTCCTCTGTGCCCGGCAGCTTTGTGCAGAGCTGGGGAGCACAGGGGGGGGTTGCACGATGCCCACTGGTGTCCCCTCCCCGTGGGCCAGCTGCTTTCAGAGCCCAAACTGTGGGACACTCAGCGTTTTCTGCTCGCTGCACTTTCTCAAATGGCACCGCAGTGTTTGAAGCTGGATGGGGAACGCTGCCACCGGGAGGAATGGGGGAGAGGGGGAACAGGGGGGCACAGCAGTGCACAACCCACAGCACTGCGAGGGGATGGGGGGAGACCTGTGGGGCACGAGGACCAGCGCTGGAGGGACGGGGTGACGTAGGGGCCAGGAGTGACGGCGAGGGAGGAGCTGGGGTGATGGGGGAGCAGGGATGGGGGTGGGGGGCCGTGGCGGTGCCCTCCCCTCTGTCTCTCCCGTTGGCAGATGCTGCTGGAGCCCCGCGGCCGCCCGCCTGCCGCTCACCATGGCCTACTTCTCGTCTCCATGGCAACTGCCCATTTCACGGTGCCCAGACACACAAAGCCATGGCTGTGCCTTCGCAGGCGGGTGGTGGGGACGGGGATGGGGACATCGGCGGGGGGGGGGCTGCGCCTTGTCCCCTCCTCACCTCGCTGTGACCCTGCCCAGCCCCAGCCCCGCTACCTGCGGCTCCGGCGGCTGCACTTTGTCCTGAGCCTCCATCAGCTCCTTGTCGATCTGCTCCAGCCGGGATGCCCGGATCTGTGCAGGATGGAGGGTGTCAGGGAGAGAGCTGGGACCCCCTGGCACCCGCAGGCAGTGGGAGGCACGATGCAGGGGTGTCAGTGGGCGGCTGCAGCAGGGGGGTTGCAAGGATGTGCACGGCTAGGCTGCAAAAAGCTGAGTGCAAAGTGCCTCAGTGGGGGATGGGCGCGGGGGGATGCTGCAAGGATGCATCCAGCTGGGTGCAAGGACGCGTGGCGGTGAGGATTGCACAGGGCCGGGGGGCAGGACGGGGTTGGGAGGTGGGAAATGGCCCCGATGGGAGCAGAGGAGCCAGGTCTCCAACCTGTGCCCGCTGCACCATCTCATCCGCCGTCCCGAAGCGTTCCTCCATCAGCGCTCGGATGTGCTGCGCCTCGAACTGCAGCTGCTGCCGAATGAGGTCCATCTGCATGGAGAACTGCAGGGGGGAGGGAGCACAGGGCCGGGTGAGGTGAGGTGGGGGGCAGGACCCCTCCCCTCCTACACCCTGTAGGTCCCCGCTCACCGTCTCCACGTGGGGCAGCTCCTCCAGGCGCTTGGACAGGCTCTGCAGCTGTGCGTAGTACCACACCTTCTCCTTCTCCTCCTTCTCGATCTCCCCCAGCAAGAAACACCTGGGTGAAACACAGCCCAGCTCGGCGCTGCCCCACATCGGGTTATCCCTGTGCCCCCTCCCCCCCACTCACCTCTCCCTGTCCAGCTCCTCCAGCAGCCGCAGGGTGGCCCTGCCGACGTCCCCAGCGCCGTCCCCATGGGGTGCGCCGTGCTGCGCGCTGTCCTCCCCGGCCCCCACTGCAACCTCTGGGAACTTGAGGCTGTAGAGGCTGCTCACATCCATCTGCAGAGCTGGCGATGGGGATGGCAGTGGATGGCCGGCTCGATCCCTGGCCCCACATGTTCCCCTTCTCTCCCCCCCATTCCGTGTGGCACCCACCTTTCAGCTGCTCCAGCACCTCCGTCTGCCCCGAGGACACCATCACCCGTGCCTCCTGCTCCAGCTTCCCCTGCAGGTGCTTCAGCACTTCCTAAACACACACACACACGGAGGGGCAGCCACTTGTGTGCCCCCTCCCGCAGCACAGAGCCCCCCGTGCCCCACCTCACCTTCATGTCCGAGGTCTCATTCTCCAGCTTGGAGAGGTGCTGGGAGTTGTCCTGCAGCTCACGCCGGAGGTGGCTGTTCTCCCTGCGCAGCGCCTCCACCTGCCGCACCAACTGCTCGTATGAGGCTGCTCCAGACATCTTCAGCTCCTCCAGGGCCTGCGGGGTGGGGAGGGGGGATTGAGCTGAAGGCATTCCCTGCATCCAGCCCTAGGATGGGGCTGGTTGCTGCCATGGGGCTCCCAAAGCCCCCCGTGGTGTCCCAGAGGGACAGACCCTTAGCGGCAGCCCCAGCTCTCCGCTGCCTTTGTGTCGCTTTTGTCTTCCCTGACATTCCACTGCTTTGTTCCCACCCGCAGCACCGCCAACCCTGGGTCCAAACGGAGCCCCCCCCAGCTCTGCTCTCCCCCCCCCTCCAAATCCATCCACATCCCCTTCCCCATACTGGGATCCCCCATCCCATCTGATGGGGGGCACCTGGTGCTGCCGCACGTGGCCATGGGGGGGGATGCAGGCAGGGGTGGGGATGGGGGTCTCTGTGCCCCCCATGCGTTGCTCCAGTGGTGGCAATGAGCACGATGGCCCCGTGCTGCCTTCGTCAGAGCCACGTGTGTGCACGAGTGCGTGTGCAATGGGTGTGCACACACTCAGCCTCTCCATTCCCCCGCTCACCCCCCCCCCTTGGCCCCACAGTGTGGGGTTGGGGACGTTGGGCGCCCGGGGCAGCGATTGGGATCGATCCCAATGTGCTGCCTTTGTCTTTTTCCACAGCCACGCTTCTCCAACACCCCATGCAGCCCTTTTGTGCCCCCCCCAGGGACAATGCCCTTCCCACCTCTCCATCCACACACCCCAAGCACTGCAGACCCCACAGCCCTCCCTACAGAGAGGCAAAGACCCCCATGACGCAACACTTCCCTCCTCCCACAGCGCTGCAGGGTGGCAGAGAACCCCCTGGGAAGGGGATAAACCCCATGGGGTGCTGGATTTGGGGCCGTGGGGCAGTGGGGTGCTATGAGAAGGAGCTCAGGGCATGGGATGTGGGAGGTGGTGGCTGCAGGATGGAGGGGGTGGGATGTGGGGGGAGGGATGTGGAACACCAGGATGCGGAAGGAACAATGGCAGGCGGAGGGATTTCAAAGGACGTGGGATGCAGGTTGGCGGTTGAGGGGCGTAGGATGAGGGATAGGATGAGGGATGAAATATGAGGGATGCGGGATGTGGGCTGCAGGATGCGGGCCCAGCACAGCCTCCTGTTGCTATGGCAACGGGAGATGGGATGGTGCGGGTTGGGACCGGGATCCTTCCCAGCCCCCAGCAGGTGGGGATGGATGGCGGTGGGGGATGCTGTAGGGTCGGTGCTGGGGGATCCCACAGATGGTGCTGTGTCACACTGCAGCCATTCGGAGGGGATGAGATGTGTGGCTGTGTGGGCACCGCCCCGTCGCACAGCGAGGGAAACTGAGGCACGGATCTGTTCCCCCTGCATCTCCCCTCCACAGCTCTGCAGTGACAGCTCTGCCTTTGGGGGGGTGGGATGCTGCTGGAGGAGCCAGTGGAGAGCCCAGGGGGCACTGCATCCCCCCCACTGGGGCGGGGACACTGTGTGGGATCCCCCCCAGCTTGGGGAGGGGCTGTTGGTGCAGCCTCAGGGCTGGGGCAGCCCGCACTGCCCACTCCCCCCAGCTTCTGCCCCATTCTTGTTGTGGGGGGGTGTCTGGGGGTGCTGTGGGGGAGGGTCTGAGCTCTGAACCAAATGCAGCAGCTCTGGTAGAGCTGCAGATCTGCAGCCAGTGGGGAGGGGCTGCACGCGGCACCTGCAGTTGTGAAGCAGCAGAATACGGTGGGGAGGGGGCCGGGCTGCCGTGCGGGGCCTGGAGACGCAGCTCTGCTCCCGTGCCCCCCCTCCTGGCCCCCAGACAGCCACGTCCCATTGGACCCAATGCTGCACTGTGGCCCCAGTATCACCCGCAGGCTCCACGCTCTGGGGCTGCGCTCCCAGCAGGGCACCCCAGGGTGATGCAGTGGCTCAGGGCCTCTGGGGACCTGGCTCTCCCAAAAAGTGGCAGTGACCCCTGTGCGCTCAGCGCCGGCCAGGAAGGCAGAATTCAGCCAGCAAAGGCCACTGCGGGACCGTGGTGAGTGGGGGAGCAGCAGCAGGATGACCGTTGCACCGCATCGCACCGCCTGCCCTCCTCCCCACACCGCCCAACCCATTGCACTGCCCAGCCTGCTCCACTGCACTGCTCACTGCAGCACTCCCTGCACTGCTCCCTGCACCACGCAGCCCGGCAGAACCAAGAAGGACCGTGAGGGCCACGTATCCCCATGTATCCCAATGTATCCCCACACACCTCGGCTCCCTGCAGCCCCACAGCAGCACCGGGGGACAGCGGTGTCACAGCAGGGACGGCCCCAGCTCTGCAGCAGCCACAGCTGAGCCCCACCGGCTGCGGCTCGCAGTCCCCCAGGGACGTTAACCAAACCGTGCTGTTGTGCCCAGCTCCTCTGATAGACACGGCTGTGAGCACAGCCCAGGGGACCCCCAACCACAGCAAACCTTCCCCCACCCCCCCCCCCTCCTCCACACCCCGCATCCAGGCTGCACTGTGCCCCCTGCATCTTGCACAGCTCCGGGGGGGGGGGGGGGGGGGGGGGGGGGATGAAGAAATGCAGGGACGGGGGCTTCACACGGGGACACACATGGGGACATATGTGCACACGTATGTCACGCTCACAGCTCGTGCACAGATCCTGCCCCCCCCTCCCCATGCACACGCATGCACGGCGCTGCACACACGGATGCTGCACGCACACACGTCACAGACAAAAGCCGAGCTCTGGGGACCCCCCCCCCCTCACCAGGGACCCCAATGTGAGGACCCCCCCCCTTCCCCGCACCGGGGACAGGTGGGGATGCAGGGCGGGGTGCAGGGAGGCAGCCCTGAGGGGAGCTTTGAAGGGTGAGGACGATAAGGGCAGGTTTGGGGGTGCGTTGTGGGGGGGCTGAGATGCGGATCGGGGTGAGGGCTGGCATTGGAGGGGGGGGGGGGAGCGATGCTGAGACGCTGAGATCCCACCGACCCCCCCCCACTGCCGCCCCCCACCCTCTGGGCGCAGAACGGGGATGGGGACGATTCGATCGGTGCCCCCCGCAGCCCGGGGGCCGCCCGCAAATCTCCCGCATTGTCCCCGCTTTGTCCCCGCAGCCCCAATCGGGATGGCAACCGCAACCGGGATGGAGCCGCGCCCCGGGGACGGCGGGGATTTGTGGGGGCGGAGGGGGGGGGGACCTGGGGGGGGGGGGCACGCGGGGGCCCCCCCCCCCACCCCCGGCCGGGGGGGCGGCGGCGCGCAGGAGGGCGAGCAGCCCGCGCAGCCCCATCCAGCCGCATCCCGGCCCCGCGTCGCCGCGACTGCGCCGCCCCCGCGCCCCCCCCGGCCGCGATCTTCCAGCGGAGCCGCCGCCGTTAGAGGGCAGCAGCCGGGAAGGGAGCGCCGTGCCAACCCCCCCACCCAGAGCCCCGCAGGTTGGGCTGGGGGCTTCCATCCCCGCCCGGTGCCCCGCAGCCACAGGTTTTGCGGGGTACGAAGGACCCCCCGGGACCACCGCGGCCCAACGCAGCGTTTCTGCGCTGCGCCATCCCAGCCGAACGGAGAGACGGCGGCTCTTC